>NC_057814.1:174304351-174305160 GCF_018294505.1 Triticum aestivum
GGATCCTCATCCGATGCGGTGGATGAGGGACGGCGAGCTGTTGCGGTGGACGACGTAGTCGGGGAAGAGTCTCCGGCTGGGCGGCGGTCGGGAGGCCGACGGAGGAGCGTGGGGTTTCGCGGGTTTTGGCGGCCTCGGTGTATGAATGGGGGGGAGGCGAAGGGGGAGGGGGAGCCAAGCTTAGGGACGCGCTTGTCCGAAATGTAGGGTTAGTTACCAGCGTACCCCCACCGGTTTTGACACCGCGACGTGGAGCTTCATTTCCGGCTGAGGGGTAGAAGGGGGATTTTGCGTGTCTGGGTTGCGGGAACAATTTCGGATGAGGAGGGAGTTCTCGCGCGCGTCCAAATTTCGGGATAACAAGGCGCGGCGCGGGTTGAAGAAGCGGGAGTTTCAAAGCAGGTGAGACAAAAGATACTCGAGCTTGAAAATTTCGGGATAACAAGGTGCGGATTCCTTGTTCGGCAGAACAAACTTAACGTGTAAAAAAAACAATTCATACAAGACACAAGAGAGTCATGTCCCCTTTTACTATATTGCTATAGATGCCATTGAAAAAACTACAAGAAAAATGTAAAAAAATCGGGAGAACAAGATTACCCTGCACAGTACCAAATCGATTCGCACTTCCCTCAACAACAACAAAAAACAAATCAATTCCCACCAAAGAAAGAGTAATGTCCCTTTTTATATGATTACAGATGCCATGATCTCGAATTTCAATTTTTGAATCCACGTTATGTTGAATTCGAATATATCGTTAGGTGACCTTGCGGTTTATAATTGATGTAGTCGTACATTTTGATCTT
>NC_057814.1:174305170-174529423 GCF_018294505.1 Triticum aestivum
AAGTTACCAGCGTACCCCCACCGGTTTTGACACCGCGACGTGGAGCTTCATTTCCGGCTGAGGGGTAGAAGGGGGATTTCGCGTGTCTGGGCTGCGGGAGCGATTTCGGATGAGGAGGGAGTTCTCGCGCGCGTCCAAATTTCGGGATAACAAGGCGCGGCGCGGGTTGAAGAAGCGGGAGTTTCAAAGCAGGTGAGACAAAAGTTACTCGAGCTTGAAAATTTTGGGATAACAAGGTGCGGATTCCTTGTTCGGCAGTACAAACTTAACGTGTAAAAAAACAATTCATACAAGACACAAGAGAGTCATGTCCCCTTTTACTATATTACTATAGATGCCATTGAAAAAACTACATGAAAAATGTAAAAAAAAATCGGGAGAACAAGATTACCCTGCACAGTACCAAATGGATTCGCACTTCCCTCAACAACAACAAAAAACAAATCAATTCCCACCAAAGAAAGAGTAATGTCCCTTTTTATATGATTACAGATGCCATGATCTTGAATTTCAATTTTTGAATCCACGTTATGTTGAATTCGAATATATCGTTAGGTGACCTTGCAGTTTATAATTGATGTAGTCGTACATTTTGATCTTCCATCATATATGAACATTTTACTCCACCATGTGAACATATATATTGTCGTCTACCATATGGACTAAATTTGAATCAATTTTCCTTATTTGAATACGATTGTTGTCAAGTTATACAATAATTTAAATATTATCTTGATAACAAAAACATACATATAGCAGTAATAATATTTCACTATGAACTACATGTACCATATGCTCTCCAATTCAAATATTTGTATCCATTTTATGTTGAATTCAAATCACAGTACATTATTGGTCTAGGTAGCGAGATGTTTGGGATAATCTAAACCCTATTTTCGTACGTATAATTTTTGGCTGAATTGGGACAAGTTTTGGTATAAGCCTCTTGCAAAAACCGGAGATTCTCTCAACAAGCCTCGTGGTTCCGAGAGGTTTGGAGATTGCCATCAAGGATCTACCATGAGTGAAATCAACCTGAGTCTGATCAGCTCTGCGTTGAAGGAGAATAGGGTGAAGAGAGTTTATCTTTCGTGTTAAGTCACAACCCCTCCAAGAAGATACAACCTTTTGGCACAAGGGTGAACTGCTCTACCTAATCTCTCTGTCGCCATCAAGCACCACTGGTTCCATTTACTCTACTGCATTTCCTTCAGTAGTTTATTTTCGTGCTCTGTGCCGATAGTTTACTCGTTCATTTCGTCCAGTCTATTATCAACTTGTGTTTCAGTGTTCACCTTGTTTCATTGTCCTCATCTATATTCATTTGTTACCATCCTATATTTTAGATTCTCTTGTGGAATCATTCTATAGTATTTTATTCAGTGTTGATCATGTTGTGTCTCATTCTGCTACATCTGTTTGCAAGTTGCATTACTCTCATTGTAGTTAAACCTGTGATTTATCAACCTCGTACTATTGTCAATGCTTTCATCGATGAATATGCTTCCGACGAAGAAGATTGATATAGTCCATTTCTTCAATACTCTATTCCGCTGCTGTGATTGGGATAAGTTCTAAAGCTTTCGAAAGAAATTATGAATCTCCCATTCACCCCCCTCTGGTCGATATACCCTCGGTCCTAAGAATTGGTATCGTAGCGGGTACTCCATGTCTCTGTTTATTAAAGGTCTAACATCCTCGGAGTTTTGAATATCTCAACACGATGTGTAAGAGAAGAAGGAAAGGGCATCTCCCCGAAAATAAAAGAACAAGAGGAAGTCTGTTTCTCCTCGAGCTTCGAAGAAAAAGTCTGTTGCCAGAAAGTCAAGAAAGGTTGCATCTGCCTCATCTGATGATTCCTCTGACGATAATGTTGGCGAAGAAATTCCCATGTATGATCAAAGAGCTCTGCTTGATAAGTCGTATCAAAGTCCCTCTCCAGCAAAGGTATCGCCTCCGGTGAGATCTTCACCAAGGCTTGCTCCCGTCCCTTCAGATAAACCTCTGAGTTCTGTTGCCCCTGTGGTGAAGAGAAAGTTGATGACTGATGAAAAAGATACTGGACCTGCCAAGAAAGCCAAGAAACTTATTCCTGTTTCCAGAGAGGAATATGATTTTGATCTTATGTTTGACATCATTGAAGGTGCTTCTTATGATGCAAATCCATCCGAGTTGAGCAGTCTAGGTTTGCCTGATGATGTTACCAACATGGCAACAAAGCACTTCTCTGAGTGTGAAAGAAAAGACGTGAACAAGGGAATCCTTGAGATCACCAAAGACCTCACTGTCATGAGAAACAACAAGGTGGAGTGGCATTCTAAGCTGAAGATGGATGTTTCTCAGCTCTGCGATCGAAGAAATGATGAGCTTAAGCGTCAAGCAGATCTTGCTCGACAAAGAGAAAGAGAAGAGAAGCGTTAGAAAGCTCAGGCAAGAGCCAGCCAGTTGAAGGCTTCCAAGGATCGTCATATCCAATCTGTAACAACTGATGCACCTGTTGACACAAGTGTACCACTGCAACAGATACCACCATCCCCTTGTCCCGGGGAAGAAACCGAGCAACAAGCTGAGCCTGCGATAGTTATCGTTCATACCTTAGTTGAACAAGAATCTGATGTGGTGTAAATGTATCTGGTCAATCCTGATGAACAAAATGTCGCGACCAAGAAAAATTCTCTTGAAGAAAGAATTGACGAAGAGATTGAGATGGAAAAGGCAGCTTCATCGCCTTTGAAGAAAATTCAAGCTGAAGCCTCCAGATCCACCAAGGAGGGTGAGAAGGTTGAGGGGGAGCAAGTTGCTGCCCAAGGAAATACCACCCCGGTTTCCTCATCTGGTGCCCCTACCCAGATGGAGGTTGAACCCGCTCTTGGTTCTTTGGCTTCACAGCCAGAACAGGAAGAGAAGAAATTAGAAGAGCCCGTGGCTCCCGAAGAGAAAGAACAAGCAGTTGTACCACCAATGATGCTACAACAGATTGAAGGAGAACAAGTTGTGACTCAAGAATCTGAAGAAGTTGTTTTGACACCCACCATTGAGAACTCTCCGAAAGAAAAGGCCCTAGTGCCTGAGAATGAGAAAGCCGCTGAAGGATTCCAGCAAAGGTAATTGAAGGTCAGACCAGTGCTCCCATGACATTAGCTCCAGAGAAAGTAATAAGGGCACTTGCTCCATTGAAGGCCATCCTGAAGGAAATATGCCCTAGAGGAACTATGCCCTAGTGCCTGAGATCGAGATTAGGATTTGTCACTCCGAGTATCAGAGAGGTATCTCTGGGCCCTCTCGGTAATACACTGATGGGGAACGTAGTAATTTCAAAAAATTTCCTACGCACACACAGGATCATGGTGATGTATAGCAACGAGATGGGAGAGTGTTGTCCACTTACCATCGTAGACCGAAAGCGGAAGCGTTAGCAAAATGCGGTTGATGTAGTCGTACGTCTTCACGATCCGACCGATCCAAGTACCGAACGTACGGCACCTCCGAGTTCAGCACACGTTCAGCTCGATGACGTCCCGCGAACTCCAATCCAGCAGCGCTTCACGGGAGAGTTCCGTCAGCACGACGGCATGGTGACGGTGATGATGTTGCTACCGACGCAGGGCTTCGCCTAAGCACAGCTACGATATGACCGAGGTGGAATATGGTGGAGGGGGGCACTGCACACGGCTGGAATAGATCAACTAATCAACTTGTGTCTAGAGGTGCCCCCCTGCCCCCGTATATAAAGGATCAGGGGGAGGAGGCCGCCGGCCAGGAGGAGGGCGCGCCAGGGAGGAGTCCTACTCCCACCGGGAGTAGGACACCCTCTTTTCCTAGTTGGAGTAGGAGGGGGAAAGGAAGGGAAGGAGAGAGGGGGAAGGAAAGGGGGTGCCGCCCCCTCCTTGTCCAATTCGGACTAGAGGGGGAGGGGGCGCGTGGCCAGCCCTAGCCGCCCCTCCTCTTCTGCACTAAGGCCCATCTTGGCCCATTAAACTCCCCGGGGGGTTCCGGTAACCCCCGGTACTCCGGTATATGTCCGAAACTCCCCGAAACCATTTCGGTGTCCGAACATAGTCGTCCAATATATCGATCTTTATGTCTCGACCATTTCGAGACTCCTCGTCATGTCCGTGATCACATTCGGGACTCCGAACTACCTTCGATACATCAAAACACAAAAACTCATAATACTATCATCATGGAACTTTAAGCGTGCGGACCCTACGGGTTCGAGAACTATGTATACATGACCGAGACACATCTCCGGTCAATAACCAATAGCGGAACCTGGATGCTCATATTGGCTCCCACATATTCTATGAAGATCTTTATCGGTCAAACCGCATAACAACATACGTTGTTCCCTTTGTCATCGGTATGTTACTTGCCCGAGATTCGATCGTCGGTATCTCAATACCTAGTTCAATCTCGTTACCGGCAAGTCTCTTTACTCGTTCTGTAACACATCATCCCGTAACTAACTCATTAGTTATAATGCTTGCAAGGCTTATAGTGATGTGCATTACCGAGTGGGCCCAGAGATACCTCTCTGACAATCGGAGTGACAAATCCTAATCTTGAAATACGCCAACCCAACAAGTACCTTCTGAGACACCTGTAGAGCACCTTTATAATCACATAGTTACGTTGTGACGTTTGGTAGCACACAAAGTGTTCCTCCGGTAAACGGGAGTTGCATAATCTCATAGTCATAGGAACATGTATAAGTCATGAAGAAAGCAATAGCAACATACTAAACGATCAAGTGCTAAGCTAACGGAATGGGTCAAGTCAATCACATCATTCTCCTAATGATGTGATGCCGTTAATCAAATGACAACTCATGTCCATGGCTAGGAAACTTAACCATCTTCGATTAATGAGCTAGTCATGTAGAGGCATACTAGTGACATTATGTTTGTCTATGTATTCACACATGTATCATGTTTCCGGTTAATACAATTCTATCATGAATAATAAACATTTATCATGATATAAGGAAATAAATAATAACTTTATTATTGCCTCTAGGGCATATTTCCTTCATACACATCATAAGAAGCCTTGCAAGAAAAGTGACTAATGAGTTAGTTGCGGGATGATTTATTACGGAACGAGTAAAGAGACTTGCCGGTAACGAGATTGAACTAGGTATGTAGATACCGACGATCGAATCACAGGCAAGTTACTTACGGATGACAAAGGGAATAACGTATGTTGTCATTACGGTTCGACCGGTAAAGATCTTCGTAGAATATGTAGGAACCAATATGAGCATCTAGGTTACGCTATTGGTTATTGACCGAAGAGGTGTCTCCGTCATGTCTACATAGTTCTCGAAGGTCCGCAAGCTTAACGTTCGATGACGATTTAGTATTATATGAGTTATGTGATTTGGTGACCGAATGTTGTTTGGAGTCCCGTATGAGATCACGAACATGACAAGGAGTCTCGAAATGGTCGATAGGTAAAGATTGATATATAGGATGATAGTATTCGGACATCGGAACTGTTCCAGGTTCCGGGGGGAAGATATGGGTCATAAGAGGGGAGCACACCAGCCCACAAGGGGTGGCGCACCCCCCTTAGGTATGTGACCGAATTGGAGAATGAGGAGAAGGGGTTTTGCCCCCTTCCCTCTCTCCTTCCCCTTCCCTTTTCTCTCTGGCTAAAAAAGGAAGGGGGGAGGCCGAATTGGAGGAGGCCCCCAAGTAGGATTCCTCCTACTTGGGGCGCCCGATGGCTGCTCCCCTCCCCCTCCCACCTATATATACGTGGGGAGGGGCTGCCCAGAACATACACCAACAATTGTTAGCCGTGTGCGGCGCCCCCTCCACAGTTTAAGCCTCCGGTCATATCTTCGTAGTGCTTAGGCGAATCCCTGCGCGGATCACTTCACCATCACCATCACCACACCATCATGCTGACAGAGCTCATCTTCTTCCTCGACACCTTTGCTGGATCAAGAGGACAAGGGACGTCATCGAGCTGAACGTGTGTAGAACTCGAAGGTGTCGTACGTTCGGTGCTTGATCGGTCGGATCTAGAAGAAGTTCGACTACATGAACCGCATTGTCAAACGCTTCCGCTTTTGGTCTACGAGGGTACGTAGCCACACTCTCCCCCTCTCCTTTCTATGCATCTCCTAGATAGATCGATTTTTTTTGAAATTACATGCTACGTTTCCCAACAGTGGCATCCGAGCCAGGTCTTTGCATAGATGATATGCACGAGTAGAACACAAAGAGTTGTGGGCGGTGATCGTCATACTGCTTACCACCAATGTCTTATTTTGATTCGGCGGTATTGTTGGATGAAACGGCCCGAACCAACCTTACATGACCACGTTCATGAGACCGGTTCCACCGACAGACATGCAACTAGTTTTGCATAAAGGTGGCTGGTAGATGTCTGTTTCCCCTACTTTAGTTGAATCGAATTTGAACGCGGCCGGTCCTTGTTGAAGGTTAAAACAGCAAACTTGATAAATCACCATTGTGGTTTTGATGCGTAGGTAAGAACGGTTCTTGCTAGAAGCCCGTAGCAGCCACGTAAAACTTGCAACAACAAAGTAGAGGACGTCTAACTTGTTTTTGCAGGGCATGTTGTGATGTGATATGGTCAAGACATGATGCGATAAACGTTATTGTATGAGATGATCATGTTTTCTAATATATCTAACAACCGGAAGGAGCCTCATGGTTGTCTCTTTATTCTATGAAATGCAAACGCCATGTAATTGCTTTACTTTATCACAATGCGTTAGCGATAGTTGTAGAAGCAATAGTTGGCGAGACGACCACGACGCTACGATGGAATTCAAGGTGTCGAGCTGGTGACGATGGAGATCATGACAATGCTTTGGAGATGGAGATCAAAGGCACAAGATGATGATGGCCATATCATGTCACATATTTTCATTGCATGTGATGTTTATCTTTTATGCATCTTATTTTGCTTAGTACGGCGGTAGCATTATAAGATGATCCCTTAACAAAATTTCAAGGTATAAGTGTTCTCTCCGAGTAGGCACCATTGCGACAGTTCGTCATGTTGAGACACCACGTGATGATCGGGTGTGATGGACTCTACATTCACATACAACGGGTGCAAGACAGTTTTGCACATACGGAATACTCGGGTTAAACTTGACGAGCCTAGCTTGTACAGACATGGCCTCGGAACACTGGAGACCGAAAGGTCGAATGTGAATCATATAGTAGATATGATCAACATAGAGATGTTCACCATTGATGACTACTCCATCCCACGTGATGATCGGACATGGTTTAGTTGATTTGGATCATGTATCATTTAGATGACTTGAGGGATGTCTATCTAAGTGGGAGTTCTTAAGTAATATGATTAACTGAACTTAATTATCATGAACTTAGTCCTAATAGTTTTTGCATATCTATGTTGTAGATCAATGGCTCGTGCTACCATTCCCTTGAATTTTAATGCGTTCCTAGAGAAAGCTAAGTTGAAACATGATGGCAGCAACTACACGGACTGGGTCTGTAACTTGAGGATTATCCTCATTGCTGCACAGAAGAATTATGTCCTTGATGCACCTCTAGGTGAAAGGCCTGCTGCAGGAGCAGATGCTGATGTTATGAACGTTTGACAAGCTCGGTATGATGACTACTTGATAGTTTAGTGTGACATGCTTTACGACTTAGAACTAGGACTTCAAAAATGTTTTGAACGCCACAGAGCACATGAGATGTTCCAAGAGTTGAAATTGGTATTTCAGATCATACCCATGTCAAGAGGTATGAGACCTCTGACAAGTACTTTTCCTACAAAATGGAGGATAATAGCTCAACCAGTGAGCATGTGCTCAGAATTTCTGGGTACTACAATCGCTTTAATCAAGTGGGAGTTAATCTTCCAGATAAGATAGTGATTGACAAAATTCTCTAGTCACTATCACCAAGCTACGAGAACTTCGGGATGAACTATAATATGCAAGGGATGACGAAAATGATTCCCGAGCTCTTCGCGATGCTGGAATCGGCAATGGTAGAGATCAAGAAAGAGCATCAATTGTTGATGGTTAACAAGCCCACTAGTTTCAATAAAAAAGGGCGAGGGAAAGAAATGTAACTTCAAGAAGAATGGCAAGCAAGTTGCCACTCCCGTGAAGAAACCCAAAGCTGGACCCAAGCCTGAAACTGAGTGCTTCTACCGCGAAGGAAATGGTCACTAGAAGTGGAACTGCCCCAAATATTTGGCGGATAAGAAGGATGGCAAAGTGAACAAAGGTATATTTGATATACATGTTATTGATGTGTACCTTACTAATGCTCGTAGTAGCACCTGGGTATTTGATACTGGTTCGGTTGCTCATATTAGTAACTCAAAACAGGGGCTACAGATTAAACGAAGATTGGCTAAGGACGAGGTGACGATGCGCGCTGGGAATGGTTCCAAGGTTGATGTGATTGCCGTCGGCATGCTACCTCTACATCCACCTTTGGAGTTAGTTTTAGACCTGAATAATTGTTATTTGGTGTGTGAGTTTGAGCATGAACATTATATTTGGATCTTGTTCAATGCGAGACGGTTGTTCATTTAAATCAGAGAATAATGGTTGTTCTATTTATATGAGTAATATCTTTTATAGTCATGCACCCTTGAAGAGTGGTCTATTTTTATTGAATCTCGATTGTGGTCACACACATATTCATAATATTGATGCCAAAAGATGCAAAGTTGATAATGATAGTGCAACACATTTGTGGCACTACCGTTTAGGTCATATTTGTGTAAAGCGCATGAAGAAACTCCATGCAGATGGGCTTTTGGAATCACTTGATTACGAATCATTTGATACTTGCGAACCATGCCTCATGTGCAAGATGACTAAAACTCCGTTCTCCGGAACAATGGAGCGAGCTAATAACTTATTGGAAATAATACATAGCGATGTATGCGGTCCGATGAGTGTTGAAGCTCGCGGCGGGTATCGTTATTTTCTGACCTTCACAGATGATTTGAGCAGATATGGGTATATCTACTTGATGAAACACAAGTGTGGAATATTTGAAAAGTTCAAGGAATTTCAGGGTGAAGTGGAGAATCATTGTAACAAGAAAATAAAGCTTCTACGATCTAATCGCGGAGGCGAATATTTGAGTTACGAGTTTGGCCTTCATTTAAAACAATGTGGAATAGTTTCACAACACACGCCATCTGGAACACCACAACGTAATGGTGTGTCCGAACGTCGTAAACGTACTTTATTAGATATGGTGCGATCTATGATGTCTCTTACCGATTTACCACTACCGTTTTGGGGTTATGCATTAGAGACAGGTACATTCACATTAAATAGGGCACTGTCTAAATCCGTTGAGACGACACCATATGAACTGTGGTTTGGCAAGAAACCTAAGCTGTTGTTTCTTAAAGTTTGGGGGTGCGACACTTATGTCAAAAGGGTTTGGCCTGATAAGGTCGAACCCAAATCAGAGAAGTGAGTCTTCCTAGGATACCCTAAGGAAACAATTGGGTACACCTTCTACCACAAATCTGAAGGAAAGATCTTTCTAGAGAAGGAGTTTCTCTAGAAAGAAGTGAGTGGGAGGAAAGTAGAACTTGATGAGGTAATTGTACCTTCTCTCAAATTGGAAAGTAGCTCATCATAGAAAACTGTTCCCGTGATGCCTACACCTACTAGAGAGGAAGTTAATGATAGTTATCATGAAACTTCAGAGCAAGTTGCTATTGAACCTCGTAGGTCAACCAGAGCACGTTCCACACCAGAGTGGTACGGTAATCCTGTTCTAGAAGTCATGTTACTAGACCATGACGAACCTACGAACTATGAAGAAGTGACGACGAGCCCAAATTCCCATAAATGGCTTGAGGCCATGAAATCTAAGATGGGATCCATGTATGAGAACAAAGTGTGGACTTTGGTTGAGTTGCCTGATGATCGGCGAGCCATAGAGAATAAATGGATCTTCAAGAAGAAGACTGACGCTGACTTTCAGAGAAGCCTGTATTTACAAGAAAGTGAGTGGGAGCTCTGTAGCATTTCTAATATTATATGTGGATGTCATATTGTTGATTGGAAATGATATATAATTTTTGGATAACATAAAAGGATACTTGAATAAAAGTTTTTCAATGAAAGACCTTGGTGAAGCTACTTATATATTGGGCATCAAGATCTATAGAGATAGATCAAGAGGCTTAATTGGACTTTCACAAAGCACATACCTTGATAAAGTTTTGAAGAAGTTCAAAATGGATTAGTCAAAGAAAGCGTTCTTGCCTGTGTTACAAGGTGTGAAATTGAGTCAGAGTCAATGCCCGACCACTGCAGAAGATAGAGAGAAAATGGAAGTCATTCCCTATGCCTCAGCCATAGGTTCTATCATGTATGCTATGCTGTGTACCAGACCTGATGTGTGCCTTGCTATAAGTTTTGCAGGGAGGTACAAGAGTGATCCAGGAGTGAATCACTGGATAGCAGTCAAAATTATCCTTAGAGGAATAAGGAAATGTTTCTCGGTTATGGAGGTGATAAAGAGTTCCTCGTAAAGGGTTACATCGATGCAAGCTTTGACACTAATCCAGATGACTCTGAGTCTCGATCTAGATACATATTGAAAGTGGGAGCAATTAGCTAGAGTAGCTCCATGCAGAGCATTGGTAACATATAAATTTGCAAAATACATACGGATCTGAATGTGGCAAACCCGTTGACTAAACTTCTCTCACAAGCAAAAACATGATCACTCCTTAATACTCTTTGGGTGTTAAATCACATGGCGACGTGAACTAGATTATTGACTCTAGTAAACTCTTTGGGTGTTGATCACATGGCGATGTGAACTATGGGTGCTAATCACATGACGATGTGAACTAGATTACTGACTCTAGTAAACTCTTTGGGTGTCGATCACATGGCGATGTGAACTATGGCTGCTAATCACATGATGATGTGAACTAGATTATTGACTCTAGTGCAAGTGGGAGACTGAAGGAAATATGCCCTAGAGGCAATAATGAAGTTGTTATTTTATATTTCCTTATTCATGATAAATCTTTATTATTCATGCTAGAATTGTATTGATCGGAAACCTTAATACATGTGTGAATACATAGACAAACACTATGTCCCTAGTGAGCCTCTACTTGACTAGCTCGTTGATCAAAGATGGTTAAGGTTTCCTAACCATGGACATGAGTTGTCATTTGATAACGGGATCACATCGTTAGGACAATGATGTGATGGATAAGACCCATCCGTTAGCTTAGCATAATGATCGTTCAGTTTTATTGCTACTGCTTTCTTTATGTCAAATACATACACTGGTACGCGTCTGTGCTATACAAACAGTTTTTAACCCCTTTCCGCGATGGCATTTGGAACCCTCGCCAAGTGAGTGTGGGCGATAGGGGGTCCTTCCCACACGACCCACAAACCGTCGGTGATAGGGAGCCTTGATTCATACAATTGTCCCTATATAACCGTTTCCGATATCTCGAATATCCCAAACACTTCATCCTTGCTACTTGTTTGTGCTCGCATTGCCATCGCAGTCAGAGTTTTGTGGTTTTACCTAAAACCAGGCAGATTCCAGACACGAGAGTTTTCTAGGCACGCACCTAACTGGCTCTACGTTTACGATGCCTAGCATATCACAAACAGTTCATAATTATAAACCGTGTACGATAGGTAGACAATCACACACATTTAGTTTTCCTGCACTTGTGTTGATGCATACAGAGCATCTGGGTGATTATAAAACTTGTCAAAGTGGTGGATCGAATGCACTTGTTGAAGTGAAGGATCTGACTGGCGATGAAGTACTCAACTACTCAGGAGAGTGTCATTCCAAATGAGATGCAGCCCCCGAGTGCGGCGTAGCCCCCGAGCGTACTACATACTTCGACAACGGACATGTCGGAATACGAGAAATATAGTTTTGAATGGATGATTTGCAATTCATCGAGTCGGACTCCGGTAAAGATGAGGAGAAGCTTCCGAGTGATGCTCGAAAGAGGCAAACTCGCAAAAGAGTGAAGTGTGCAGTTTAATTATAAAAGGGACTTATCAGTCTCATGCCTGACGAGGTCTATATCATTGATACGATGAAGAGGATTCAACAGAGGGGTTGGCCGGATGTGTTTGAAGTCAACAGAGCGACAAGGTCGGTGTTGTGGTGTGCTAGGACTGGTACGGTGACCGAGCCCGAGCAGCGATGAAGTTGGCACATAGGGTCGTCGAGTGATCGCGTAACTTGTGTAAAAAATGGCACAAGCCGACGAAATAATTTCTCGAGGAAATTTGATGTGTGCTGAAATGATTTGTGTGAATAACACCCATAGACACCCACTGGGAGTGCAAGGGGCTTGCTGGTTAACCAACAAGAGTCTCAAAGAGCGAAGGATCCGTTCGAACTTGTTGAAGTGATGGATCCGACTGAACTCATTGGAATACTGGCTCAAATAAAACGGAAGTGTAGTGTTTCGAATGAGTTGCAGCCCTGGAGGACCGATGCAAACTCGAAATGAAGAACGACACATGGTGTTCGTGAATGATGTATGCGAAAAACTGGAAGTTGGACTCGTGAGTCACATAACCAGTACTAAGCAAGTATGTGAAAATAAGCAGCCGAGCGTAGAGGTACACTCGGTGGCGTGGCCTCCGAGGGAACGTGATGTGTGAATTACGTGATACTCGGGAAGACGGAAATAACAGAATGTAAAATGACTTAGCTGTCTGAAGGCGCACGAGCGGCCGAGTGGTGATGAGGCGACCAACCAAGTGGCGACGCGCGGGGAGGCCGAGTGGTGATGAGGCGACCAACCGAATGGCAAAGCGCGGGACGGCCGAGTGGTGATAAGGTGACCAACCGAGTGGCGACGCGCGGGGCGGCCGAGGGGTGATGAGGTGACCAACCAAATGGCGACGCGCGGGGCAGCCGAGCGGTTATGAGGTGACCAAGCGATGGCGACGCGTGGGGTGGCCGAGTGGTTATGAGGTGACCAACCGATGGCGACGCGTGGGGCGGCCGAGTGGTTATGAGGTGACAAACCGATGGCGTCGCGCGGGGCGGCCGAGTGGTTATGAGGTGACCAACCGAGTGGTGACGCGCGGGGCGGCCTAGTGGTTATGAGGTGACCAACCGAGTGGCGACGCCGGGGCGGCCGAGTGGTTATGAGATGACCAACCGAGTGGCGACGCGCGGAGCGGCCGAGTGGTGATGAGGTGACCAACCGAGTGGCGACGCACGGAGCGGCCGAGTGGTTATGAGGTGACCAACCGATGATGACATGCGGGGCGGCCGAGTGGTTATGAGGTGACCAACCGAAGGTGACGCGCGGGGCGGCCGAGTGGTTATGAGGTGACCAACCGAGAGGCGACGCGCGGGGCGGCCGAGTGGTGATGAGGTGACCAACCGAGTGGCGATGAACGGAGCGGCCGAGTGGTTATGAGGTGACCAACCGATGGCGACGCGCGGGGCGGCCGAGTGGTTATGAGGTGGCCAACCGAGTGGCGACGCGCAGAGCGGGCGAGTGGTGATGAGGTGACCAACTGAGTGGCGACGCAAGGAGCGGCCGAGTGGTTATGAGGTGACCAACCGATGACAACGCGTGGGGAGGCCGAGTGGTTATGAGGTGACCAACCGAAGGCGACGCGCGGGGCGGCCGAGTGGTTATGAGGTGACCAACCGAGTGGCGACGCGCGGGGCGGCCGAGTGGGGATGAGGTGACCAACCGAGTGGCGACGCACGGAGCGGCCGAGTGGTTATGAGGTGACCAACCGATGGCGACACGCGGGGCGGCCGAGTGGTTATGAGGTGACCAACCGAAGGCGGCGCGTGAGGCGGCCGAGTGCTTATGAGGTGACCAACCGAGTGGCGACGCGCGGGGCGGCCGAGTGGTGATGAGGTCACCAACCGATGGCGACGCGCGGGGCGGCCGATTGGTGATGAGGTGACCAACCGATGGTGACGCGTGGGGCGGCCGAGTGGTTATGAGGTGACCAACCCAGTGGCGACGCGCGGGACGGCCGAGTGGTGATGAGGTGACCAACCGAGTGGCGACGCGCGGGGCGACCGAGTGGTGATGAGGTGACCAACCGAGTGGCGACGCACGGAGCGGCCGAGTGGTTATGAGGTGACCAACCGATTGGCGACGTGCGGGGCGGCCGAGTGGTGATGAGGTGACCAACCGATGGCGATGCGCGGTAGACGCGTCCCGCCGAGTGGCGAGGTGCGGGGCATCCGAGTGATGTAGACGCGTCCCGCGGAGTGACGATGGGCGGGACGTCCGAGTGATGTAGACGCATCCCGCGGAATGACGATGCGCGGGGCGTCCGAGTGATGTTGATGCGTCCCGTGAAGTGATGATGCGCGGGGCGTTCGAGTGAAGTAGACGTGTCCCGCGGAGTGGCGAGGTGCGGGGTGTTCGAGTGAAGTAGACACATCCCGCGGAGTGGCGAGGCGCGAGGCATCCGAGTGATGTAGACGCGTCCCGCGGAGTGGCGATGCACGGGGCGCCCGAGTGAAGTAGACGCGTCCCACGGAGTGGTGACCAGCGGGGCGTCCGAGTGAAGTAGACGCATCCCACGGAGTGACGATGCACGGGGCGTCCGAGTGAAGTAGATGTGTGTCCCGCGGAGTGACGATGGACGGGGCGTCCGAGTGAAGTAGATGAGTTCCTCGGAGTGACGATGTGCGGGACGTCCGAGTAAAGTAGAATAGTCCCGCAGAGTGACGATGCGCGGGACGTCCGAGTGAAGTAGACGTGTCCCGCGGAGTGGCGAGGCGCGAGACGTCCGAGTGAAGTAGACGTGTCCCGCGGAGTGACGACGTGGGGATGGCTAAGTGTTGAGGACGCGTCCAATCGAGTGGCACCTTATGGGACGGTCGAGTTGAGCATGTCGTCGAGGAGGCGTCCGACCGAGTGGGAACACACGAATGATCAAGTGCCTGTACGTTAGTCGCCTGAATGTGTCCTAGAAAACGATGCGTGCCCGAGTGTTGCATATGTCGAGTGTAGACTTGCACTTGTCCGAGCGTACCTGAGTACCCACTCGGAGTAGCGGACCAGGTGGGCCAGCTTGAAGTCAACGCAAGTTGCGTGTGCGCTGGAGGCTGGCACAGGTGGCTGCGAAAAAAAAAGAATCAACGCACCTTGTTTGAATGGCTGATTAATGAGGCAGCCAATTAATCCGGCGTTGAAGATTCCTTCCGTTTCCAAATATTCCTGCATGCAGTTAATTGAAGGAAGAAACAACCGACGTCCTGACCATGTAGGAGTACGCAGAATCTTGTTTGAATGGCTGATTAATGAGGCAGCCAATCAATCCGGCGTTGAAGATTAATTCCGTTTCCAAATATTCCTGCATGCAGTTAATTGATGGAAGAAATAGCCCACGTCCTGACCATGTAGGAGTACGCAGAATCTGCATGTAAGAGGCATTAATTAGCGCTAATTAAGCCGGAATTAAAACATGGAAGTTTCTGCATGTGACGCGGGTTGAAATTAGGAGAGTTGTGAAGGCAGCCTAGAGTCCGGAGAGCTCCGATGCGGTGAAAACTACCGGTCAGGCCGGAAACTGGCGGCAGTCGAGAGATGGCGATGTGGAGGATAAGCAACTAGCTGCAGTCCAGGCGCGGGAGTCGCAGGCCAGCACAGCCAAGGGCGAGGCCGGTGCGAGCGCTTGTTCGTGTTTCACTGCTCGGGGGGCCGGAGCCGTGCGCCGGTCGGAGTCGCACATCAACGCCCGCGGAGTTGAGGCGAGTGCCGGCAGCTAGGCTTCGTCGCCCGAGAGCCCGGTCGGCCGCCGGCCGAGGAGCCAGGCCAAGCGGTAGCGGCTGTGCGTGTGTGGGCACTCGGCGACGACGTTCGCAAATGAGGCCAGGGATGACGACATGCGGACAGCGGCGCTTCATCGTTCGGGAGCCGAGCCACCAATCGGTACAAAGGGATGCATCTTTTGTATGAGCTCGTGTGCATACAGAAAAAGAACAAACCATAGTTAGATCATTATAATGCTTGATTGTAAAGAGGACAAGTTGAGATGATCAACTCCCTAATCGTTTTGTATGATGAGGAGTATTTCGTGTGATGGCCGGGACTCCAATAGTAAAAATTCATAGCAGTGATTGTTTGACCTTAGGAGATCATCCCAAGAAAACTTGGGTCGCCCGCAGAAATTGGTCCGTTGCCGGCGATTGAAGAAAAAACCATCTGCATCATGGCTCGATAGACGCCACGCCCCAAGGTGGGCGCCAACTGTCGTGGAAACGATTTCGACAATAATAAGGTATAGGGTAACGGAGCATGATCTGTCGAGATGCATATGGGTGACACGGTGGTTTTAGCGAGTTCGGGCCTCTCACGGTGGAGATAACAACTCTACGTCTCGTGCTCCGGAGAGGCTTTGTTTTATCTGAGTATGTATCCGGAGATTACAATGTGTGTGAGAGAGAGGAACGGATCCCCATGCCAGAGTTAAGTCTTGAGACTAATGGCGATAGAGTAGAGGGAGAAGAATGAGAACCTGCCAGTCTAGTTGTGGGGGGTGGCTTATATAGAGTGCGCCACTCCCTCACCTCCTATGTTACAAAGTGGGGCATGAATGCCATAATGTTAGCCTACTACTAGTATGATGCTTCGACTGCCTTGCCGACTGTTGGTCTTCGCATATCCGAGTGAATCATACTGCCGAGTGGTTGCCTGCCATCCGAGTGGATCATATGTCGATATGTCCGAGTGGATAGTATGTATGAATGAGATTTATCTGGACCCACCTCATGTGTGGACCCCATGTGTGATATTTTGACTCTTCATGGGCCTAACTGTTATGTGTGTCATCAACAACTAGCTAGATAGGGGGAGGAGTGTGCGGTTGTGAGATCGATGAAAAGAGGGGCGAGAGTTTACACATGTGTGGGACCATATGAGAGACACGAGACATGAACACATAAAGGAAGAGATGGAAGGTGCGTGTGTATGTTGTAGGCAGACATCGCTGGAGAGGTTTATCGATCAGTGTGTGTCAGAAAGGAGTTGTGGAGACTGTGGGATAACGACCTAAAAAAAATGAATGTGCGCGACGAAAAGAATACTGAGGGAGGGGGAGGGCGAGGAGGGTGTGTGTGTGCATGAGAGAAAGTGCTAGCTACAAAGGTTAGAGGATTGTGTGGGTGTAAGAGACTAACAAAGATCATAATTTGATATGAAAGTGGATTCATATATTTGAATAGGAGATCATAGTGTTATAAACATATATGCATGCATGAATATAGCCGTGATACGCGTGCTGTGGTTTTGCACATGTTATACCATAATGCGATAATGCATGGCGTTTGCAACTCATAGCTAAATGTCGAACAATCTAAAGCATACTATACATCGAACAATCTCACATTTTATTTGAATTTGTGATAATGTGTGGCGTTTGCAGCTTACAACTAAATATCGAACAATCTAAACAATACTATATATCGAACAATCTCACATTTTATTTGAATTTGTGGTAATGTGTGGTGTTTGCAACTCACATCTAAATACTTAGGCGTAGGGGGCGGGGCACCATACAATATGTGATAAATACATTATACATATGAGACATGGTTTAGATTATGAAGATCTAGCTCGAGCTTGAAATGTACTGTGATTTTAAAACAACATAAAGTGGATTCAAAAAATCGAGTTTGAGTTCATATAGTACAAATAGTTCATATCTAACTCAAGAGTAATCATGTGGTGTGATGTGAAGATAATACACAAACGATGATTTTAACTTGACAATAATGATGATTGTAGATCTTATTAAAATAGATAAACGAATTCAAATGGTTTGACTTCACAACAATCATTATTGTAGATCTTATTCAAATAGAGAAACAAATTCAAATTTAGTTCATATTGAAGCGGTAGTATATACGTTTGGAATGCACTAAAACGTTCAAGCATTATACACGTAGCGAAATATTTTAATTGAACATAACATGAATTCGATGTATTGAATGAAATTTGTAGTGCGAATTGATTTCGTACAGTACATGGGACTAGACTCTCTTGTGTGCTGCGAATTGATTTCTTTTTGTTTTTTCATCGACGGAAGTGCGAATTGATTTGGTACAGTACACGTTAGGCTTGTCCGGAAATTTCAACCCGCGCCTTGTTTTCCCGAAATATTTAAGATATATCTTTGTCTCGCTGTGCTCCGACAACTCCTCATCTCAACCCGCGCCTTGCTATTCCAAAATTACAACGCGCGCGAAAACTCCCACCTCCTGTGAAATCCTGACACGCGAAATGTCAGTGATACCCCTGAACCGAAAGAACCGCCTAGCTCAAATCGGTGGGGGTACTTTCGTAACTTACCCCACATTTCGGACAAGCGCGTCCCTAAGACATGGTTCCCCACTCCCATCCCATCCGGCCACCCATTCGTACACCGAGGCCGCGAAAACCCGCGAAGCCCCACACCCTCCTCCGCCCGCCACGCAGCCGGAGCCTCTTCCCCGACGACATCGTCCACAGCAACACCTCGACATCCCTCATCCACTGTAACGGATGACGATCCGTCATCGATCTCATCGTCCCGCCGGTTTAGCCACCCCGTCCTCCGCCTCCAAGGAGCTGCCCCGACATTCCCCTCGTCTTTCGCGCCACCTCCATTCCCACACCGCCGTCTTCACCTGCACCACCGGAAGAGCATCATCATCACCGTTTCCTCGGATGAAGCTGAGGCCTAGTCGGGGCCACCAAAGAGGTTGTATACTAATCGCCGCATTTTCTTCTTGATTCGATCTCACAGTGCTGTCGGCGCTTGGTCCTGAGCCGACACGGCGCGGCTCCATCCACGGCAATGTCGCCGGCCACTTCCTCCACGACGTTGCTCCCTCCGCGGCGATGTCCACATCAGTAGGAGCTGCTGCTACTTTAGCTCTTGCTCGCCCTGCTGCTCTGCTCTTGTTCTCGGTCCCCTGCTTGGTCTGCTCTTGCTATTGCTCTTGCTCTTGCTTTTGCTCGCGTTGCTGCTCTCGCTCCCGCTCTTGCTTGCGATGCTGCTCCGATTTAGCTACACTTCAGTCGACTGAATCGACTTTCGGGTTAGTCAATTTTTAGGGGGTGGGGGGGGGGCTCGCCAGAGTTAAGGAAGAACCAGCCGCAGCGGGGAGGGGGGCTCGCCGGAGAGGTACTCCAGTATCTATCTTAGGGTTCAGGGTGGGGGCGGTGGTCGCCGGCGGTGGTGGGGTGGTGGCGTGGGGATCGCCGGAGAAAAAGCTCGGCATGGGGTGGCCTAGAGGGATGGCCGGGGCGGCGGCGGACAGGCGATGGGGAGTGGTTTCGGGGCAGGCGGGGCGGCGCACCGCCGGCCGCGGGCAGCGGGGGGCGGCTATTTGGCCGGTGGTGGCTGGCGGCTCAGGGTAGCCTCACCTGATGCTGCTACACGACCAGCTGCCCCGGCTCTCGCATGCGTTGCTGCTGCTGCTACTGCTTTTCTGCTACTAGTGCGTTCAGTTTTGACAATAAAATTCAATTTCGACAGAAAAATTCAGTTTCGACAGTTAAGTTCAGTTTCAACAGTTAAATTCAGTTTCGACAGTTAAGTTCAGAGATGAGCGGCTGATGTATTTTACATCTAGCACTTTGTGGTTATGTATTTTACGTCATCTATTGGAGATGCTATTAGAATTCCACTCAGGTTAACGTTGTCTCTCTTGTCCTGCTTCAGGCTCGGCGTCGTACAACTCATCGGAGCTGCTCCAACGACGAAACCCTCCATCACGGCGGAGCAGTACCCCGGGCTCCTTCTCCAGACGCCTAAGATCTTCTTCCCCTCCTCCGACAGCCAAGTCAGCCGGATCATCCTCACCGACCAACCCAATCACGCTGAGATCGACATGGCTTCGCGAAAGAGGTTGTACACGTGTTGCATCTCTTTTTTACTCTACATGTTATATATATTGTCCACTGAGCACATGCAGTAATGTGAAATATGATTAGTTTCTCCTACTATATGACAAGCAGTGAGGTACCAGGCAACTTAGCTATCCGTGATGGACTCTCTTGAACGCCATCATTATTTATCTCTGCGTGTTTGAGCTGTGCATTTGTCGATGGGCCTGGGAGTTGAGCTAGTAGGGTAGTGGCCTGGGTCCAAAGTAGTAGAAGTAGCACAAAAACATTTTTTGAGTGTTGGCTTTTCCTTGCTCAAGGCTGCCTGCTAGAATCGCCAGCGCTTGAAAGGAAATGTGAAGGAAAACATAGGAATTGTAAAGTTTCCTATGGTACTACTATTCATGCATTTGGTTCAAAGGAATGGAGCAAAGAAAACTGTAGGATTTATTCCTTTAGTGTCTCCTTGAAAGAAAAACCGTAGGAATTTTAATATCCACTTGTCCTCCTTTTCAAATTCCTATTCGTGTAGCACAAGACTAAGAGATAGTAGCATAATAGCATTATAACCGTACATTTTCTTGTGGTTTGACTTAATCTCACCATGCTTCTTTGCATCCTGTGATCTTCCAATTCTTGTGAACCAAACTGTAGTGTATTTCCTGTGTTTTTAAATTCTCTATTTTACACGTGCATTCCTATCCTATTACTGTGTATTTCCTATCCCTGCGTTGTTAGAATCCTCCAATTCAAACGAGCCCTTACATAATTACTTCTATTACAGATAGTTGTCAAAGAAAACCTTGTGTGGTTTGTCCTGCTCCTGTTGCACTGTCGTCCACCCCAGTTCAGCTGCTCCAACGACAGAAGGGTCCAGCAGAGCAGGGATCCGGCCTCCGGACTGTTTTTCGCCGCCTCAGATCTTCTTCCCCGCCGCTGGCAGCCATGACAACTGCATTACCATCATCGACCGAGCAGATGACCTCGAGGACTACACGGGTCCGCAAGAGAGGTCGCACTCTTTCGTTTCTGCTTACGTTATACATCGCTTAATATTACATGCCACTTTATTGTCCTGTTCACCGATTAGACTCTGAGTCAGCTCCAAACTAATGGTAGAACTTGTGTTTTTAAATGGTAGTGGGGTACATATCGGGGCCACAATCAATAGTATCTATCTACTATCTGTTAATATCTGGTGTCTACTATGAGTTTCATGTTGGGTGGGAAACAAACAGTAAAGAAACCATTATCTCAATTTTTTAACTGAAGCCATTATCTGCCTGCTATCATTGGTTTTGGGTCTATCCACAGGTTGCTACCATCACTCTGGATTTCTACATGCACTCCTTACATAATCTCACTATGTTTTATTCCTATGCATGTCAGTTATTGTACACAATGGAACTGAACATGTAGAGCAAAAGAGACGAGCCATGCGTGGCAATAAATTCCATGCAGACATCACTCAATGGTAGGCGCAAAGGCAGCCCCCTCCACCCATTTCAGATTGTAATCGAGAGGAAGATAGATGTTCTGAGGGGGATTCAGAAGGACCATCCACTCAATGGTAGGCGCAAAGGCAACCCCTCCACTCCTATTTACCCCATGAGGTCTTCGCTCTAACTTGGCATGCTGATGTTGGTTATATCATGCATATGGTGCCTTGCATTCCTTACTTTATACATCAAATATGTCATCTACTTAGTTTAGACATGCTTTGTGTGAATGCCATCTGTTTAGTTTATTCATCATTTATGTGAATTATGCAACGCCATCTTGCTTAGCTAGGCATCATATATGTGAATTTTGCAATGCCATCCTGCTTATCTAGTCATCTTATATGTGAATTATACCAGGCCATCCTTTTTTTCGTTACGTATTACATTTGTCAACAATGTTAGTACATTCAACTACTCTTGGTGTGCATCAGCCATTTGACACGGTGATGGAAAATTCTGGAGTGAAAACAAGCTCTTCAGAGCAAACTATGCTATCTGACGAAGCGCATATCTTGCTGGTTACGGATAGCTCCTCAGAGGAGGATTCAAAGACAGATGACCAGTCCTATTCCCCCCAAGGTGTATGCTCTAACTTGGCAGGGTTATGTTGCTCATATCGTGCGTATGGTGTCTTGCATTGCTATGTCATTTGATTAGTTTAGACATGCTTTGTGTGAATGCCACTTGTTTAGTGTCTAATTACCATATATGTGAATTATGCATTGCCATGTTGTTGCAAGACATTATATATGTGAATTATGCAATGCTATCTTGTTGCAAAGGCATTATATATGTGAATTATCCAATGCCATGCTGTTTAGCCAATCATCATGTATGTGAATTATATCATGCTATCATATTTTTGTATTACGTGTTCCATTTGTCGACAACATTTGTATATTCAACTACTCTTCCTGTGCATCAGCCATTTGAAGTGATGATGGAAGTATCTGGAGTGAAAAAAAGGTATTTAGAGCACACAATGCTACCTGCTGAAGCAGACATCTTGCTGGTTACAGAGAGCTCCTCAGAGGAGGATTCAGAGACTGATGACCAGTCCTATTTCCCCCCTGAGGTCTATGCTCAAACTTGGCAGGGTTATATTACCCATGTCATGCATGTTGTCTTGCAGTGCTTAGCTTTTACATCATATATGGATTGCCATCTGCTTACTTGCTTACAATATAAATCATATATTTGAATTATATCATGCCATCATGTTTACATACACAGCATCTATCTGAATTATGGCATGTTAACCCATTTAATAAAGACATCATATAGTTATATCATCTCATCCTGTTTAGTGTTTACAGTCATCATATTTTGAATTATGTCATTCTATCCGTGAATTATATCATGCTATCATGTTTCCATAGGCGGCATGTATGTGAATTATGGCATGCCAACCTATTTAATAAACACATTATATAGTTATATCATGTCATCCTGTTTACATAGTCATCATATTTTGAACTATGTCTTTCTATCTTTTTTAGTTAGCCATCATAATGTGAAATTGTGTCATGCTATCATGTTTAGTTAGCCATCATATATGTGAAATTGTGTCAAGCTATCCTGTTTGGTTAGACAACATAAATGTGAATTATTTCATGCCCTCTTTTATTCCCCACTATCCATTGCACCTGTCTTATCATACAATGTCTGTACATTCAATTACATTTCTTGTTTATCAGTCATTTGAATTGGAGAGGGTGATGGCAGTATCTAAGGGAGTAACAACACGGTCTTCAGAAAAGATAGTGCTACCAGTTGATGCAGATAGAACCACAGTTGTACTTGCCCAAGAACCAGCCCCACCACACATAACCCAGACTCTCGCAGATTGTACCCCTACCCAGTTGGACAGAGAACCAGCTTCACCCCTTCTAACCCCAACCCCAGCAGATAGTAACCCAGTTCCAGTTGACACAGCACCATCTCCACCACAGAACACCCAAACACGATCAGTTAGTAAGGGAACTGCAGTGCCCAAAGCACGAGGACCACCACTCCGAATTCCAAATCAACGCTTAATGGAGAAGAAGAATTGTTCTTAGGCCAGGTTCTGTAGCTATGGTTCATACTCCTTTGCTCTTGCATCACTGTATTTACTCATACCAACTATTTTCAAATTTGAAGGATGGTATTGAAACTTCAATGGTGCAACAGGTATGTTTTGAACCTGTTTCTTTAACTGGTTTTCTATTGTAACTTGCTCTATGTTGATTTCAGTTTCAATTGAATGAAGAGTTACGCTCTCATGCCATGCACATTACAAGTGTTGTTATTGCTCTATAGTTTCCCACACTTATATTCTGTCTATTCTGCTTTGTCTTGAACAAATATTATTTGAACTGTGTCTCTCTTGATTTGGCAAAAAAAAACTAGAATGATATAGACCATAAACAGACCATGGTACATAGATATATGTTTGTTTCATGCTGTTATCCTATCCACTTTACTACCGGACTAATTTACCAAAATGAGTTTCATATACAACAAGGTAAACCTGTGATGTGTCTGCTTGTTTCTCTTTTAGAATGCGGACAAAATATTAGAGAACAGTACCCCGTTATGCAACGGTAAAGGAAGTAATGCAGATAAGGTTCAAGATAGTGAGACATCCCTATTGGTCTCTAAGAAAGCTGATAAAAACTATCTTGACGACAGTGAGAGAACCCAAAAGTCCTGTCTTGTTGTAGTGTTTGAGTTACTAGCACAAGCTCTTCGAACTCACTGCCTGAATCAGTTCGTCTTCTTGAGTCTCAACTTCAAGTTGAAAGACAACGATCAGATGTGCTGTGACATGAAGCTGAAGGACCGAGGAAGTCCCTGCAGAATTCAGATGCATACGTTCTGGTGCAACAGCAAGCGCTGGAGGATTTAAGCGCCAAACAAGAGAAAGTTAATAAGCTTGCTAACCATCTTGCCAGCATTATGGGTACCCAGTATATTGTTTCTTGAGATCTTCTGAAGTAGTTTTAGTTCTGGACTTGTTTTGCTGCGGAGTTTATTTGCACTGGTCGCCAACTTTGACAACCAGTGTATATGATATGCTGCTTTGTTCCCTATATTTGCACTGGTGGCGAACTTTGATGTCCAGTAGATGTAATATGTGTAATAGCCGTGATAGCCTAACGTAAGTTGCTTGCTTATTTATTTCCTTGTTGTCTTGTTTATTTGTTTGCTTGTAGTCAGTGCAGTTCTTTTTCCGTGGTTTGCTAATGGCCGCAATAACCTATTTTTTAAAACTAGGCCACAATAACCATGGGGTACATATTTACTGTAGTTACCATGGGCCTCGTACGGGCTGTAGAAAGAATCGGCCTTCTAAGGGCCGTAGAAACAATGGGCCTTCTATGGGCCGTAGCATCAATGGGCCTTCTACGTGTCGTATGATGGATAGGCCAAACATGGGCCAATAACAGACCGCATTATGGGTCGTAAACGGGCTAGATTTGGAATCGTCCGTGCATGGGCCGTCAACAATGGGCCATCGTTAATCGGCCGTATTTGATGACGCTATGAAAACGGCCCAACGGATTAACACGCTGCAAACGGGCCGATTGTAACCGCGGGCTGAATTTGGCCCACAAGCAGAAAAGGCCAATAACGGGCCATAAGTAATTGAATGCTGGAAATGAGCCCAAGAATAAATGGGCCCTGAGAAGGCCGAAAGATAACACAGGTTGAAAATGGCCCAATGGAATAATGGGTATAAAGGGGTACACTGTTTATTGCGGGCCAGATTCACCACGGGCCGTTAATGGGCCAAGAGTTACAAATGGCCTCGTATGGGCCGAAAGACTTCATGGGCCATACATGGGCTGAAAGTTACAACGGGCTGGAATCATATTGACGGCCCAGATGAAGCTACTGGGCTTAATTCTGATAGGCCGTAACGGGCCGTGAGTTAGCAGGCCGTAAATGGGCTATATACGAACAGGCCGTTAACAGGCTTTCCGTGGGCCGGCCCGTTACCTTTTGACCAAGTCAGACGGGCCGGCCTTTTTACTAGAATGGGCCTCTATTGGGCCGTGCCACGTGTCGATGTATCATAGGTGCCTCTCGTCCAATAAATGGATGACATCTGTCCCAACGGTGAGCCAACACGTGTTTCCTTCGACCAATGAGAATTTTACACGTGGAAAATCCTCATTGGTCCGGGCTGTTAGCGGGTTATCGGATCCAAAACCGGACCTGATATCTTAATGGTGACCCGTTACGGTGGATGCCACGTGCCGGTCACCCTTGACGAAAGCACTTCCATGACACGCGATTTATCGTCATGGAAGTGGACACTTCAGTGATGATAATTTTGGTAATGTCATGGAACACTTCTACGACAGCACAGGTATGACTATCTTGATTCTGTCATAAAATTGTCATGGATGTACATGCATGACAGAAAACGTGACCTACAGTGACAAACATGTATCATCACGGAAGTGTCTTTTTTGTAGTGTTGGTCAAAGTTTCAAAAGTTTGACTTAAAAAAAATGTTGGCACTACATTACCGAATGGAGGGAGTAGCTCTCTCTCTGCTATCTCCCACGGGCCTCCCCTCTCACTCGAACTCTCTATACCGACGGATTATGCGGTCACTATGTCATCGTATAGCTCCGTATATTGTTTAGTTGACCGGTTAAACAGTCCACATGCTACCTTGTCAGCTCATGTTCGCTACCTTCGTGTGCTGGCCCATGTGGCAGTGGGCGAAAATAAGTAAACTAGAGGCCCATCTGACATGCGGTGAAGTAAACAAAGTTGAAACCACTCGGGGTAGCACCCCGCACGCTAGTAAATTGAGGGCGCATTGAGGACACACTTCTTCCGCGTGAAGGACGCACTCGCGCACAATTCACCACTGCGCGGAGGCATGCACAGAAGGACGCACTAGCGCACACCCAGCAGGCCAGCACACAACACACACTAGCACCTGTGTACGCCGGCGTCGCCACCGGTTGAGATGGACGGCGAGGCAGCCAACAAGCGGAGGCGGCTCGAGCCAAAACCGCATCCGGCGAGCCTGGACTTCATCAGCAGCCTCCCCGACGACATGCTGCTCGTCATCATCGGCCTCCTCCCCACCAAATCTGCCGTGCGGATCACCCTGCTCTCCCGGCGGTGGCGCCCCCTCTGGCGCCGCGTCCCCCCCAACCTCACCGTCGACGGCTGCTTCTGCGATGGGGATTGCAAACGCATGGCCGCGGTCTCCAAGATCCTTTCATCACACCCTGGGCTTGCCAGACGCCTTGACATCGGCATGTTCAGTATGATCTGCAAGGTGCAAGCCAAGTTCGACGAGTGGTTCTTATCCCCCACCCTAGATCAGCTCGAGGAGCTCAGCTTTGAAGTTGGACGATGTCGCTCTTTGCCGCGCTCCGCCTCACACCAACGCTGCGCCGCGCCAGCTTCAGCTCCTGCTATCTTCCCTAGATTAATGCCGCGCCCACCCTTCTTCTCCCTCAACTCAAGCACCTCGACCTCTTCAACGTCGGCATCTCAAAGCAGGTTGTGGAGCACTTGCTCCGCAGCTGTACTGCGCTCGAGTACCTTTGTCTTCAGCAGATCCACGGGTTCATTAGCCTCCACATCACCTCGACAAATCTCCGATGGATTTATGTGTCTTGCTGGCCCCGCAACAAGACATCAATTGGGAAGAGATCACTCCAGCTGTTCCACGTTATTGTCATTGAGAATGCGCCTTTCCTTGAGAGATTGCTTGTATGTGATCTAGAAGGTCCAACAAAAATCAGGGTCATTGACGCGACGAAATTGACAGCGTTGGTGTACTCCTCTACCAAATTCTTCAAACGCTTTATTGGATCCACAATCGTTCAGGTACAACACTCATCATCTTCTCCGTCTTCTTGAAATTCACATTTTTAAATTTCTTCTTGATGTATTTACGACCGTCTTCCAGAAAATGATTCCCACAAGCTTGACCCAGTCCATGCGCACAGTGAAGATCTTGGCAATAAAATCTATCGGCCCCAATCTGGATCAAGTTATTGGATTCCTTACATGCTTTCTGTGCACGGAGAAGCTACTCATCGAGGTGAAACTTCTTTCCTATTAGTAAATGGTAATCACAACGTAGCTCAATTTTTTTTCGTAATTTTCCCAAATTACGATGACAAGTGTAGTGTTCAAAACTGCATCTACGCACTGCACCGAAAGAAGTGTTTTTAGTATTTTTTTCTCACGTGCTCACCTGCATCATTTTGTTGTTGTACTAATATAGTAGCCTAGGCTAGTCATAGTGGAAAGTAACTTAGACTAGTAACTCTATGGTTACCCTAAGAGCAAGTACTACCTCCGTCCTGGTTTACTCTTCTTATTTTGTAGTATCAAAATTAGACCATAGATTTAACTGACAAAATGTTAATGCATGTCACTAAAAATTATATCGTTGGATTCGTATTTGAAAATAATCTCAAATGGTATAATTTTTGGTGACATGCACCGGCATTTACTTAGGTAAATCTATGGTCAAAATTTTACACTAAATACGAGGTAGTACAAAAGTGGGCTATAACGGCCCTCCACTATGTAGGCCAAAACACGTGCCAAATTCACTTGTGATGCATTTGGCATCGATGCCCCTCCATTGCTCACCTGGTGCCCCAATCTGGATCACCAGCTTTGCTCCGGTGCCAAATTAACTCACGCAATGAAAAAAACATGCGTGGGAGAGAGAGAGGACTGAGGCAATAAAAAAACCCTTGTTTGGGAGAGCGATGGGCTGGTGAAGTTGGTTTGATTGATTTGTTTATACATGTGGGTCTGTGTGCACAGCGGTGCCAACTCTCTCACATCGCGAGAGCGGTGGCAAAATCTTTTGATTTGACATCGATGCGTATTATGTATTTATGTGGCATACTTTTGAGAAATATGGCATCAGCCACATAGTGGAAGGCAACAAATGCCCAAGCTCTTCACGTGCTCCTAGGTCAATGAGAGGAAAGACAAAGAGAGAGAGAGAGAGAGAGAAAATATCACTAGCCAGCCAACCCTATCGTATGAGCGAATGATATTGGTACCTCTTGATGACACACGGCAATCTTATACAGCCAGCTGCTCTAATATGTTCTCTTCCTTAGCTGATAAAAAAAGACCCGAAAGTGAAAAATGTGTTGCACTATAACAATCTCATCGAATGCCTTGATCTCCATCTTAGAGAAATTGATTTGATCGACTACCGAGGCAGCACATCTGAGATTAAATTAGCCAGGTTCTTTGTTCTGGAGGCAAGTGTGCTCAAGGTAATGAGGTTTGGCGTTGTTTGGCGCAACAATGAATGGCGTGCTGATCACCGCAAGCATCTAAGCCTAAATGACAAAGTCTCCGTAGAAGCTGAATTTGTTTTTGAAACATCAAGTGGACAGAGACTCGAAAATTTATTTACCCATTAGTGACTTGTCAGGGCGGTGGGTTTTAGTTTGTACGATAATGCTGCATCCACCTAAAGTAACGAAAGTTCTTACGTCCTAGTAATTTCCTCTTCGTAGGTGCAACATTACTCGTAACATTTGTAATATCAGTTTGAAACTTGTAATATTGCCGTGTCCTATTCCTGCGTTTTCAAAATCCTGCGAATCAAACAGGTCCTGAGTTGGTGATGATGTTGTGCCTGCCATCTTTCACCAATAGCCGTCGGATCTAGATCTGACGCATACAAACCAAACTTCTCCAGTTTTGCAAAAAGATGCCCGCACTTGTTCCCTATTTACAAACAACTCCTTGTCTCTCACAATCAGCCTTATCTCCTCCCCACCACATCTAGAAGGCCATGGAGAAATCTGGCGCGATGGCCGCTGCTGGTGCCGTCCACCCACAATCTTGGTGTTCCGTGCAATGCACGGGCATCTACGCACGGGAAATTATGTCAAACACGGCTAGTTGTAAGCAGGCTAGCTCTACAGCCATGATGATAGTGACTGCAGACGGTGAGGCTGACTATGCTATGCCGAACACGGCGCCTATACTCAGGTGTCATCTCCGGCGTAGGGTCTTGTCACTTCACTGTGAGGAGCAGCACGTAATAATTTGACAAACGGGTAGTACAGTACTACTACATTGGTAGTACTACTACTAGTACTAGCACCACCGTCTGGATTTAGTAGTACTACCACGTCCATCTGGATTTAGTATTTGACTAGCAATATCTAGTAATGCATGTCACAAAAAAATGTACTACTCCCTCTGTAAATAAATACTTGGTGTATTGTTTTATTCCTTCCGGTAGATGGCTCAAATATGAAGTCTCATCAATCAGACCACTATTGTACTCACCGAGCGCTCAGCTTTGTAAGCTACCAAAAAAAATTGCAATCGAAGACTACTATTGTACTCCCTCCGTACTGGTGCATTAGTCACGTTACGAAAACCAAATAGTAATCCCAAAACTTTTAGGCGCGGTGCATTAACTACCCACCTCGTTCCCTGTTTTTTGCCACGAAAAAAGAAATCACCCAATACGAGACGTGGGGTGCGTATGCATCCAATGACTTGAGACTACTCCCTCCGTCTAGGTGTATAAGTCATCTTAGAGCAAGTGAAAAAGAGGAGTGGGCTCTCATGCAAGAGCCTAGCTATATGCGGATTCCTAGGCCGATATACAATAAATATGAAGAAAGAGAGAGAGAAAATGAGAAAAAGTAGTACTCTTATAGCCAGCCTTATAGCTAACCTTATTGTATGAGTATGTAACGCCCACGATGCGGCTATATCTCCCATGTGTCGAGGCACGACTTAGAGGCATAACCGCATAGTGGTTTTGTCGCAAGAAGGGTCATCTTCACACAATCCCATGTAATGAACAAGAATGGGATAAAGAGTTGGCTTACAATCGCCACTTCACACAATACATAAATAAATTCATACATCATTCAAGAATACACACATAGGTCCGACTACGGAACCAAAAGAAAAGAAGACAACCCAACTGCTAGATCCCTGATCGTCCCAACTGGGCTCCACTACTGATCAACCAGAAAAGAACCACACAGCGAACAAGATCTTCATCGAGCTCCCACTTGAGCTCAGTAGCGTCGCCTGCACTGGCCTCATCGGCACCTGCAACTGTTTTGGAAGTATCTGTGAGTCACGAGGACTCAGCAATCTCACACCCGCGAGATCAAGACTATTTAAGCTAATAGGAAAGGATGGTGTAATGAGGTGGAGCTGCAGCAAGCACTAAGCATATATGGTGGCTAACATACGCAAATAAGAGCGAGAAGAGAAGCAACGGAACGGTCGTGAAGCTAGCAATGATCAAGAAGTGATCCTGAACTCCTACTTACGTCAAACCTAACCTAGAAACCGTGTTCACTTCCCGGACTCCGCCGAGAAGAGACCATCACGGCTACACACGCGGTTGATGCGTTTTAATTAAGGTCAAGTGTCAAGTTCTTTACAACCGGATATTAACAAATTCCCATCTGCCACATAACCGCGGGCACGGCTCTCAAAAGTTTATACCCTGCAGGGGTGTCCCAACTTAGCCCATTATAAGCTCTCACGGTCAACGAAGGATAAACCTTCTCCCAGGAAGACCCGATCAGTCTCGGAATCCCGGTTTACAAGACATTTCGACAATGGTAAAACAAGACCAGCAAAGCCGCCCGAATGTGCCGATAAATCCCGATAGGAGCTGCACATATCTCGTTCTCAGGGCACACCGGATGAGCCAGACGTCGGGTTGGCATAGACCCTGGTTGCCCAGGGGGCGCCGGACATCGCTCGGTTTGGACCAGCACTCGAAGGAGAACTGGCCCGGGGTTTAAAATAAAGATGACCCTTGAGTCTGCAGAACCCAAGGGAAAAAGGCTTAGGTAGGCGAATGGTAAAACCAAGGTTGGGCCTTGCTGGAGGAGTTTTATTCAAAGCGAACTGTCAAGGGGGTCCCATAAATCACCCGACCGTGTAAGGAACGCAAAATCAAGGAACATAACACCGGTATGACGGAAACTAGGGCGACAAGAGTGGAACAAAACACCAGGCATAAGGCCGAGCCTTCCACCCTTTACCAAATATATAGATGCATTAATAATATAAGAGATATTGTGATATCCCAACATAAACATAATCCCACATGCAGCAATCTTCAACTTCACCTGCAACTAACAACGCTATCAGAGGGGCTGAGCAAAAGCGGTAACATAGCCAAACAACGGTTTGCTAGGAAGGTGACAAAGGTTAGAGGTTCATGGCAATTTGGGAGGCTTGAAGAGCAAGTGAATAGGTAACGCGGCATAGCAATAGAGCGAACAACTAGCAAGCAAAGATAGAAGTGATTTCGAGGGTATGGTCATCTTGCCTGAGATCCCGCAAGGAAGAAGAACGAGTCCCTGAAGAAGACAAACGGACGTAGTCGAACGAATCCTCACAACTCCGGAAAGAAACCGAAGCTAACGAGAGAAGCAACCCGGAAAGAAGCAAACAACACGGTAAACACACAATCATAAACATGGCATGATGCACAATCAAGTATGATGCATGTCCGGTTTAAATGAGGTATGGCATGGGAAAATGCAACAAACCCCACTACAAATTAAGTGGGGCTCAATATGCAACGAGTTGCATATTGACGAAACACCACATCAATTATTTAGTTCTCTCTCGTTACTGAACCCAACAAAGTTAAATGTTGTTAACCATGGCAAGAGGTGAAGCATAAGGAAACTACCTATTTTAGGAAATTTAAATGAGGCCGGAACAACAAACAATAATTCCGGAAAATCCTCATGTCCATATTTTAGATTTGGTACTGTTCTGCCATAAACGCAATTTTAATGTTGTTAAACAGCAAAATAGAGTGCACCATGTTAATCTATGCATTTTTCTACCCCATTTACATATAAAGTTTATTAAAATCCGAGCTACGGTTATTTAGTTATGAATTAAATCATTTTAACATGGCATTTATGCAAATTTAAACAAACAGCATTTTAAACATTTTTAACATGGATGCAAGCAGCATATTATGAAACTAGATGCGATTCTAGACATTTTACATATATGACATGTCTAATTTGGATGCATGGATAATTACTTATTAACACTTTAATATGATGGCATTTTTCTGTAAATATGCATGCACAGGAATTAGACAAATCGCAGTGAACATAAAAAAAAGGATGCGGGCCGAATGCTGCGCACTGTGGAAGCCCAGCAGCAGAACTGGCCCGAAGCGGCTGAGTGTGTGTGAGCAAAAAATAAATAAAAGGAAGCAGTGCAGAAAATAGGGGCTCCTGGGATCGAACCCCAGACCTCCTGGATGCAGGAGCGTGGTGCGAACCACTGCGCTGCCGCGGCTGCAGTTGATAGGAAAGGGCGCGGCCCCTTAAGAGATTACCCAGGGTCGAGCTTCTCTGTTTAGACAGAAAAGACGACGGCTGCGACGACGGCGCCGGCGAGGGCAGCCGTGGCGACGGTGGGGCTTGAGAGGCAGCGGCGGGCGTGCGGAATAGGCTAAGGAGGTGCGCGTGCGTGCGGAGGGCTGCGGGAGGAGTCCACAGCGTGAGCCTCGAGAAGAAGCTCGTCTCAGGCCATGGCGAAGCAGGGGCGAAGCCGGGTGCGGCGAGGCGAAACAGAGGGGCTGCGGCTGAGTGAGTGAGCGTGTGGAGCAAGATGGAGTGCGTGTGAGGATGCATGCAATAGGTGAAGCGAGCAGGGGCTAGAACACGAGCTTGGGCTCGCTGCCATGATCGTCCATGCCGGACATGGCCTCTGACGCGACGGGATCGGCAACCACAACAACAGAATCGAACCGGAGAGGGGCTGGGGGGAATGGCTGCTCACCTAGGTCCCGTAGGACAAGATGAGGATGCCGGAGATGTGGTGCAGCGAGGGCGAGGACGCGTTGATTGGCAGGGCTTCGGGTCCGTAACGCAGAGGAAGACGAAGGCGACGGCGACGTAGTGGAGGCGACCTAGGGCGGGGAAGAAGTCTGAATGGATGTAGTCGACGTCGAGGAAGAAGATGGACATGCCGGAGACGACCGTGGTGGCCTCCGTCCACGCAGGCAAAGGCGAAGCTCTCGGTGGTGCTCACTGATCCCTGTCTCTTGAGGAAGAAGGAGAAACAGAGGAAGGGAAAGAGGTGGCGGCGGTGAGAGGGGAAGAGGGAAACCCTAGGGCACGGGGCTCTGGTTTTATAGGGGGAGGTGCGTGGTCGGGGCTGCCCTCGTGGCCATGTGCCCTCGGCCTGGGGTTTTTTACCGTGAGGAGAGGAGGAAACGAGAGGAAGGAGAAAGGTGAGGAAGAGAGAGACCGCCAGGTGGGGTCGCCTAGGTGATCCACGTAGGATTTAGCAGCGAGAGGGAGAGAAGGGGCACGCTGGCGCTGGCTGGGCTCTAGGAAGGAGGAGGCCCAAGTGCAGCGCCCAGGTACGGCATATTCCTGCTTTAAATTCTTTCTGCAAATAAGCAATCCACAGAATAGAAGAGGAAAATGGCCAGGGGTTTAGGGGATGAATTTGAAAAAAATAACAATATTTTTGGACTTCTGGAATTATGCAGGATTAGAATAAATTGACTTGGCAATTTTTAGAGGTAGAAAAATAATCCAAGTTTGAATTAAATTCAAACTTGAACCATTTTTTAACCCAACCAAATCAAGTTGAAAGGAGCTGAAAATCGGCAGAGAGCTTGAAGGCATGGTTGAGAATTTATAGTAAAATAAAGAACATTACACGGGACAGAAATAATGCCACTTGAATAAATGGGTGAGAATTGAACGGAAGAAGCTAGAGAGGGGTGTTGCACTGATGATGGTTTAGATGGAAAGGGCAAGAGGAAAGCGAAAAATTCGATAGGTCTGAAACGGTCAACGCAGGCAAGGCGATCCGAGGGAAAGTGATGAAGGCAAAGGGAGAAACGTCAATGACGAGCGAATGCAAGTTTTAAAACATGACGGTAACAAAGTGCCGATGCAATGCAAAAGATGCGATGATGAATGCAACACACAAATAAAACACACGCCGAACACGAAATATATGGAAGGCGTCTGGAGCGTCGGTCTCGGGGCGTTACAACACTCCACCACTACGAGAGGATCTCGTCCCGAGATCTAGGATGGCACCGGAGAAAAACGGAAGAGGAAGAGAAGAGGTAAAACAAGTTGCTTCTTTGACAAATGAGTGAAACCACGAACCTTGAGAGGTTGGACAACTTGAAAGAAAGAGTACAATGGAGACAAAGAAGATTGCAAACACTCTGTTTGCAAAGAGGAACAAGGAACATTACGAGAACCTTGTAGGTTGAAAAGCAAACAAAAATGGTTACAATGGACAAAAAGTACATGCAAGCACTCTGGTTGACACGAGATGTATAAGGAACGACAAAGATCAATTACAACAACACTCCGGTTAAAACAAGATAGAGAAGGAATAAGAGTGAGATAATTTGGACAGCACTCCGACTGTAAATGGAAGGAATTGAACATGATCTTGACAAGATGAGAGGATACTCGATGAAATTAACAACACATTTTCTCCTGAACTAATGAAAGAATGGCACAAGGGGTAAGAAAGATTTCAGACAGCACTCCGGTTGAGGAAGGAGACAAAACTTGATAAGATGAGAAAACTCGAATGAAAACACGACACTCCGGCTAAACGGATAAAAAGGAAAAATTACATGATCTTGACAAAACAAGATGATTGGTCGAAGAGAGCAACATCACAATGCCTTTGGGACGAACGAATAGAAGATAGATCGTCGGAATAAGATAACGGAGAATAAAATGATAACTTCCACCACAATTGAATTTGGGAAGCATCCTTCCAAGAAGGTTAGAACGGAGTTGTTGGAAAACCAAGAAAGAAAAGAACAAGCTTGTAGTGGGCTTATGGAAAACTTCTCAAAATTATGAGGTGACAACCCGCCACTAACGGAAACAAATGATTGGATTGATATCAAAAAGGAGATGAAAACTTCTACACCGAGACGAGAAGGAGAAAATTTGGATCATTGATAACCACCACAAATAGCTACATTCCTTAGGGAAGGCTTTAGGTGAATTATAACCCAATATAACTCCAACAAAAAGATTGATTGGTTGAAAAGATCTCTTGAACGAAACAGAACATGATGGAATTTAAATATGTCACCCTTGAAAACTTGTGAATCATGAAACGCGAAGGGAAATTATCAAGAATGACATAACACCACCTCAAAAGATAAGGTAGAAAGAATTGCACTGCGGAATGCAAGAATGCTTGAGCTCCAACAAGAATCTTGAAGAACACTTCGAGAATGAATTAAATCCTTGATGAACCACCATGTATAGCCTCCATGAAGAACTCCGGTAATAAAAGGATGATCAAACGAAATGGAAAGTTGAAAAGAACTCCAGGAGAAACCTTGCAATGATTTAGATGGAGCTTTGAAATGATATAATTGAAATAACTTGGAGCTCCGGAAAGAAAAGATGAACAACTTGGAGCCGAAAATTTGATATCATGAACGAACTCTGGAAGAAGGAATTAATCACTTGGGGAAAACAAGAATAAGAATTATGTTATGCTTATCCTTCACCAATATAAATTGATGACAAGCAACGGATTTTTGCATACTACTTATTCTCGTAGAAAGGATTAACATAGATATTGCGCAAACTAGTGAAGGTCTTCATCAAAACACCGATAGGATTTGGAAACAACGAATGAATTGATATGGTAACGGGGGAAGAGAAATCTTGAACGAACCACCGTAAGAATTGGAAATGAAAGTAGCAAAGGCACAATTCAACGGAAAGAATTAGAAAATGAATGAAGATACTTGACAGAATTTAGATACACGAGAACGAAGAGATCGTGAACTGATTAGAGGATATTTGAACGATGCACCGGAAGAATTCGAGAACGAGAGCTGAAAGCTGAGAACGAAGAAATCTTCTGAAATGATGGCCTTTGGATAATCAAGAAGCGAAAACAACTCATGAAATGCTCCGGATGGGTGAAAAGAATTCTCTTAATCGAAAACAATTATGAGAGGATGGCATAATCTAGAACTATGAATTTTCAAGAGAACGGACCAAGATTTAGGAGAAATACTTCTTCGGTCTTCACATGTTGAGAATGATGACGACAAACACCACCATGAATTATTGAGGCACTCCGGAATGAAAAATTAGAAAGGTTGAACCAACGATGAAAAGAATTTGAAAGATCTTGGAGAAAGACATTTGACTGATGATAATTCATTCTTACGTCAAACTTTGCAATGAATTTTAGAAACTCCGGGAAAATTAGGAGAGTCAGGTAAGATCCTGGGAAAGACCTGTGGGTTAGGGCCCACTCAAGAGAAACACCGTTGAAATGATAAGTTGAAAAGGAGATTGCACCGGTTGAATTAAATGGCTTGAATGAGATAACAACCTCAAAATGGCTTGAACGGATCTTGAATGAAAACACGAATCTCCTGAGATATCTTCAACACTCCGGAACACATGGAAAACGAGAGGTGAGTGATTAAGAGATACACCGACACGAGAAAAACATTTGAAATAAGGAAAAGATATGATCGACAAAGCTTGAATTTAATCCACCGGAGAAGAATACAAGAATGAAGAATGATGAACTTGAAGTTTCGTGAGCATCTTCATGGAAAATCACCGGATAAGAACATTGAAAGAAAAGAATGAAGAGACTTTGCATCAATAAAATGGATACTTGGTTAAGACATCTGATTCCTTGAAGAAAAAGGGTGGGAGGCGGGAAAAACAAAGGCAACTTGGGTCGGATGAAACGAACACCGTTGAGAAAACTTAGAGTTGATCTTTCGGATGGGGAGAATGATGGGATCATCTTGAAGAGAAACACACCGGTTGGAAATAGAATTAAGATGGCAATCTCGATGATCAAGAAGGATTAATATTCACATAGAAATATGAGAACACCATTTAGGGAAGGTATGGATTCAACATTTGACTTCGAAGCAACTCGAATACCACAACTTAAAACAAAACAAAGGATTTGGCTTGCAGAATAAGCCGGAACAAACATATGATAGAGATTTCGTCCGAAGTTTTTGTGGTGGGGCCCACACGGGCTCGATCGTACAACACCATCATGTACAAGGCTGTGCACATGACATACGAAGTGTTCCCGAGTCAGCATAGCCAAGGACTCTTTAAGACACTACGAGACCACTGTAAAACCAACCGTGGAAAGGCGGACCACTAGACGTCGAACCCCAATCTCATATCATGCATCTGTCTGAAAGATATCCTAGGAGCTACTTGAATTCCCACTTATAAACTCGCGAAACTTTCTGGTTATGCAATCAGGTGTTGGGGATACAGGGGACACAAAATATATCACCCAAACTAGCAATCCCTAGATCCAGCTGTATCCATCCGTCAACACATAACCAAGAAACCTTCGGAAATCGTTTACCTCAACCTTCGAAAAGCATCCGTTATACGAGTTATGGCAATACTCCCGAACTCCCGCCCCAGTACTGGGTGGCGTCGAGATGATCTCACCAACAACTGCATAAAAGATATTTCGATGTCGGCGAAACTCAGGTATTCCAGAACTGCAACGATAAAATTGTGACGACAACACCTCGGAGCTCAACTCCCCGGGACACTGCCACAACCCCTAAATGTCAGGAGGCACCAAGAACAATGTTCTCGTCACAAAACCATCGGAACGATTCCAAGATACCCGCGTGATCCTAAATTTTTTTTAGTGAAATTTGAGGAGAGAAGAGTCAAAACTTCTACGTCAGGAGACCTCACCAGAGCGACGAAGGGACTGAGGAGTAAAAGAATCCTACTCTCCGATATATATAATCCTAAGACTCAAAACATTTTTGTTCTAGACTCAACAACGCCAGCGATTCGATCAAGCAGGGGGCTCCTAAGTCGGGGATGGCTATGATTACCAACTTGTAACGCCCGACTTAGAGGCATAATCGCATAGTGGTTTTGTCGCAAGAAGGGTCATCTTCACACAATCCCATGTAATGAACAAGAATGGGATAAAGAGTTGGCTTACAATCGCCACTTCACACAATACATAAATAAATTCATACATCATTCAAGAATACACACATAGGTCCGACTACGGAACCAAAAGAAAAGAAGACAACCCAACTGCTAGATCCCTGATCGTCCCAACTGGGCTCCACTACTGATCAACCAGAAAAGAACCACACAGCGAACAAGATCTTCATCGAGCTCCCACTTGAGCTCAGTAGCGTCGCCTGCACTGGCCTCATCGGCACCTGCAACTGTTTTGGAAGTATCTGTGAGTCACGAGGACTCAGCAATCTCACACCCGCGAGATCAAGACTATTTAAGCTAATAGGAAAGGATGGTGTAATGAGGTGGAGCTGCAGCAAGCACTAAGCATATATGGTGGCTAACATACGCAAATAAGAGCGAGAAGAGAAGCAACGGAACGGTCGTGAAGCTAGCAATGATCAAGAAGTGATCCTGAACTCCTACTTACGTCAAACATAACCCAGAAACCGTGTTCACTTCCCGGACTCCGCCGAGAAGAGACCATCACGGCTACACACGCGGTTGATGCGTTTTAATTAAGGTCAAGTGTCAAGTTCTTTACAACCGGATATTAACAAATTCCCATCTGCCACATAACCGCGGGCACGGCTCTCAAAAGTTTATACCCTGCAGGGGTGTCCCAACTTAGCCCATTATAAGCTCTCACGGTCAACGAAGGATAAACCTTCTCCCAGGAAGACCCGATCAGTCTCGGAATCCCGGTTTACAAGACATTTCGACAATGGTAAAACAAGACCAGCAAAGCCGCCCGAATGTGCCGACAAATCCCGATAGGAGCTGCACATATCTCGTTCTCAGGGCACACCGGATGAGCCAGACGTCGGGTTGGCATAGACCCTGGTTGCCCAGGGGGCGCCGGACATCGCTCGGTTTGGACCAGCACTCGAAGGAGAACTGGCCCGGGGTTTAAAATAAAGATGACCCTTGAGTCTGCAGAACCCAAGGGAAAAAGGCTTAGGTAGGCGAATGGTAAAACCAAGGTTGGGCCTTGCTGGAGGAGTTTTATTCAAAGCGAACTATCAAGGGGGTCCCATAAATCACCCGACCGCGTAAGGAACGCAAAATCAAGGAACATAACACCGGTATGACGGAAACTAGGGCGACAAGAGTGGAACAAAACACCAGGCATAAGGCCGAGCCTTCCACCCTTTACCAAATATATAGATGCATTAATAATATAAGAGATATTGTGATATCCCAACATAAACATAATCCCACATGCAGCAATCTTCAACTTCACCTGCAACTAACAACGCTATCAGAGGGGCTGAGCAAAAGCGGTAACATAGCCAAACAACGGTTTGCTAGGAAGGTGACAAAGGTTAGAGGTTCATGGCAATTTGGGAGGCTTGAAGAGCAAGTGAATAGGTAACGCGGCATAGCAATAGAGCGAACAACTAGCAAGCAAAGATAGAAGTGATTTCGAGGGTATGGTCATCTTGCCTGAGATCCCGCAAGGAAGAAGAACGAGTCCCTGAAGAAGACAAACGGACGTAGTCGAACGAATCCTCACAACTCCGGAAAGAAACCGAAGCTAACGAGAGAAGCAACCCGGAAAGAAGCAAACAACATGGTAAACACACAATCATAAACATGGCATGATGCACAATCAAGTATGATGCATGTCCGGTTTAAATGAGGTATGGCATGGGAAAATGCAACAAACCCCACTACAAATTAAGTGGGGCTCAATATGCAACGAGTTGCATATTGACGAAACACCACATCAATTATTTAGTTCTCTCTCGTTACTGAACCCAACAAAGTTAAATGTTGTTAACCATGGCAAGAGGTGAAGCATAAGGAAACTACCTATTTTAGGAAATTTAAATGAGGCCGGAACAACAAACAATAATTCCGGAAAATCCTCATGTCCATATTTTAGATTTGGTACTGTTCTGCCATAAACGCAATTTTAATGTTGTTAAACAGCAAAATAGAGTGCACCATGTTAATCTATGCATTTTTCTACCCCATTTACATATAAAGTTTATTAAAATCCGAGCTACGGTTATTTAGTTATGAATTAAATCATTTTAACATGGCATTTATGCAAATTTAAACAAACAGCATTTTAAACATTTTTAACATGGATGCAAGCAGCATATTATGAAACTACATGCGATTCTAGACATTTTACATATATGACATGTCTAATTTGGATGCATGGATAATTACTTATTAACACTTTAATATGATGGCATTTTTCTGTAAATATGCATGCACAGGAATTAGAAAAATCGCAGTGAACATAAAAAAAAGGATGCGGGCCGAATGCTGCGCACTGTGGAAGCCCAGCAGCAGAACTGGCCCGAAGCGGCTGAGTGTGTGTGAGCAAAAAATAAATAAAAGGAAGCAGTGCAGAAAATAGGGGCTCCTGGGATTCGAACCCCAGACCTCCTGGATGCAGGAGCGTGGTGCGAACCACTGCGCTGCCGCGACTGCAGTTGATAGGAAAGGGCGTGGCCCCTTAAGAGATTACCCAGGGTCGAGCTTCTCTGTTTAGACAGAGAAGACGACGGCTGGGACGACGGCGCCGGCGAGGGCAGCCGTGGCGACGGTGGGGCTTGAGAGGCAGCGGCGGGCGTGCGGAATAGTCTAAGGAGGTGCGCGTGCGTGCGGATGGCTGCGGGAGGAGTCCACAGCGTGAGCCTCGAGAAGAAGCTCGTCTCAGGCCACAGCGAAGCGCGGCGATGCAGGGGCGAAGCCGGGTGCGGCGAGGCAAAACAGAGGGGCTGCGGCTGAGTGCGTGAGCGTGTGCAGCAAGATGGAGTGCGTGTGAGGATGCATGCAATAGGTGAAGCGAGCAGGGGCTAGAACACGAGCTTGGGCTCGCTGCCATGATCGTCCATGCCGGACATGGCCTCTGACGCGACGGGATCGGCAACCACAACAACAGAATCGAACCGGAGAGGGGCTGGGGGGAATGGCTGCTCACCTAGGTCCCGTAGGACAAGATGAGGATGCCGGAGATGTGGTGCAGCGAGGGCGAGGACGCGTTGATTGGCGGGGCTTCGGGTCCGTAACGCAGAGGAAGACGAAGGCGACAGCGACATAGTGGAGGCGACCTAGGGCGGGGAAGAAGTCTGAATGGATGTAGTCGACGTCGAGGAAGAAGATGGACATGACGGAGACGACTGTGGTGGCCTCCGTCCACGCAGGCAAAGGCGAAGCTCTCGGTGGTGCTCTCTGATCCCTGTCTCTTGAGGAAGAAGGAGAAACAGAGGAAGGGAAAGAGGTGGCGGCGGCGAGAGGGGAAGAGGGAAACCCTAGGGCACGGGGCTCTGGTTTTATAGGGGGAGGTGCGTGGTCGGGGCTGCCCTCGTGGCCATGTGCCCTCGGCCTGGGGTTTTTTACCGTGAGGAGAGGAGGAAATGAGAGGAAGGAGAAAGGTGAGGAAGAGAGAGACCGCCAGGTGGGGTCGCCTAGGTGATCCACGTAGGATTTACCAGCGAGAGGGAGAGAAGGGGCACGCTGGCGCTGGCTGGGCTCTAGGAAGGAGGAGGCCCAAGTGCAGCGCCCAGGTACGGCCTATTCCTGCTTTAAATTCTTTCTGCAAATAAGCAATCCACAGAATAGAAGAGGAAAATGGCCAGGGGTTTAGGGGATGAATTTGAAAAAAATAACAATATTTTTGGACTTCTGGAATTATGCAGGATTAGAATAAATTGACTTCGCAATTTTTAGAGGTAGAAAAATAATCCAAGTTTGAATTAAATTCAAACTTGAACCATTTTTAACCCTACCAAATCAAGTTGAAAGGAGCTGAAAATCGGCAGAGAGCTTGAAGGCATGGTTGAGAATTTATAGTAAAATAAAGAACATTACACGGGACAGAAATAATGCCACTTGAATAAATGGGTGAGAATTGAACGGAAGAAGCTAGAGAGGGGTGTTGCACTGATGATGGTTTAGATGGAAAGGGCAAGAGGAAAGCGAAAAATTCGATAGGTCTGAAACGGTCAACGCAGGCAAGGTGATCCGAGGGAAAGTGATGAAGGCAAAGGGAGAAACGTCAACGACGAGCGAATGCAAGTTTTAAAACATGACGGTAACAAAGTGCCGATGCAATGCAAAAGATGCGATGATGAATGCAACACACAAATAAAACACACGCCGAACACGAAATATATGGAAGGCGTCTGGAGCGTCGGTCTCGGGGCGTTACAGAGTAGCTACAAGTGATGGCTCTACAGTATATGACATGGCAACATCTAGTCAGCAGCTGGCTATACTATTAGGCTAGTCATAGTGGGAGTAACTTAGCTATTAACATAGCGCACTCCAAGAAAATTTTGCTTACGTGGCATGTAGTTAATGATAAGTGGTAACATAATATGCTACTATAACATAGCGCTTCCCAAGACAAGATGAATCTACAAGCTAATAAATGAAGTCCTCTATGACACTACTACTATGTTACTTTGCACTATGAAGGTAGTAACTTAGACTAGTGTCATATGCATGGCACTAGTATAAGTTACTCCCCACTATGACCAGCCTTAACCATGCTCTTAAGTTGTGCACCGTGACCAAGACGAAGGGGAAAGAGAGAGAACTTAATGTCTTTTTGCTAATTAATAGGATTACATGCAATGAACTAACCACTGCATGTCATGTTTGGTAGTCTCAAGTCACTGAAAGCATGCACGGCCCACATCTCTCATTGGTTGATATGTCACGAAATAAGAAACGTGGAGGGAGTTAATGTACCGTGCCAACATTTTTGGTTACATGCATTAACATTTTATTAGTTAAATCAAAGGTCAAAACTTGGCGCAAAATGCAAAGGGGACTAATAAACTAGTAAATATCAAAGTTCTCTCATTTGGCCCTAACTAGAGGTCCGGTGAGATGACTATACTGCGCCGGCACGGAGGGGGACATAGCTTCATTGACTTACTCTGCATGTCATGTTTGGTAGTCTCAAGTCACTGAAAGCATGCACGGCCCACATCTCTCATTGGTTGATATGTCACGAAATAAGAAACGTGGAGGGAGTTAATGTACCGTGCCAACATTTTTGGTTACATGCATTAACATTTTATTATTTCAATCAAAGGTCAAAACTTGGCGCAAAATGCAAAGGGGACTAATAAACCAGTAAACATCAAAGTTCTCTCATTTGGCCCTAACTAGAGGTCCGGTGAGATGACTATACTGCGCCGGCACGGAGGGGGACATAGCTTCATTGACTTACTTCACCTGCGTTTGGGTGAATGACACATGGGCCCAACAGGTGGCTGGCCCACCTGTCATACAGCCAAAGGCAGATGCAGTAGAGGGCTGAGGAGTAGATGGCCAACACACACGTGAATGCAACGCAATCTGCACTTCTCATATAAAGGCTCCCCGGCATCCCCGCCAGTCCAATCTATGAAATCCTACGCACCTACGCACCCTAACCAAGGGCAAGAGTGATCACTCCAATCTCAAGATCAGTTGACTAGAAGCTAGACCCATGGAGGCGATGAGCGCGAGCATCAGCCGGCTGTGTCAGATGGTCCACGACACCGGCCTGCGGCCCGGCACCGAGGAACGTCTCCAGGTCGTGCTTGAGGCCGCCAGGGTGAGAGGCCGCTTGGACGACAACTTCGTCTCCTTGTTCGACAAGGTCCTCATCGGCTTCCTCGACAAGTTCACCGTCGTCAAGAAGCTCACGGACGACCTTGACTTACGCCTCTAGCCCACACGCCTAGGCTCTGCGATGTCAACCACCCTCAACGGCCTCTATGGTGACAACCTCTTCAACGCACTGGTGGCCCTGCGACTGCCCGCCGTCGCGCCGGAGAATGTCCACCTCGAGGTCGCGCTCGCCGCGCAGCGCCTGGCGCAGCAAGACACCGTCGACATAATCACCCATGTCTACGTGCAAATCATCCACAAGGACTACTATGTGCCAGAGGAGGATGATAGGTCGCTGGCCTTCTTGACCCGCAGGACAACCTTGGACGGCATTGTTCAGAAGCACGTTGAGCTCGCCGCCAACACCGCTGCTCCTCACACGTCGGTTGGTGACCCGACGCAATAGGGCGTGAGGATGTCGTTGATGGATCCGTATGTACCTTTATCTTTCCGTCGAATCCATGTAGTAGTATATGGTACTATTAGTAATTATCTTACCTTTCGCATCAACTTCATAATTTTGGTAAGTACTCCATGCATGAACCGCGCCAGAACCAAACTTCTCATTACTCTAGGGAAAATCGTTATTTCTATCTATCGGTCGCGCCATGGAGCAGAACCAAAATTTACAAGTTACAAGTTCAAAAGGAAAAACCTGCCGTGTTCGCGTCGCACCCCCACACGGTTGGTCCGGCACGCCGCTCAAGGGGGAATGCGTGATGTGTTGCATTTTCACTTACAAGTGGGACCGCAGTTGAGCAAACCGACTATCGGCAAACCCCCACCCCGCCCAACGCGTGATGGATGAGAAAACAGGAGGGAGAAGATATGGCTGTAGCACAGACTCCAAGAAAATTGGTGTTGGATGGGACTCGTGTGGGTGGCGTGTGCCGTACTGCTAGAAGTGAATGCTAGTTATGGCCCATGCCACCCCACTATATCGAGCCTATATCGAGGTGCTGGTTACGTAGAACAAATTTCCTGGAGTCCGTGCTCAGCCCTCCTCTATCTCTCTTCTCAGCCAGCCAGCAGACGCGCGGAGCCCATCGTGTGTTTGCTCACATGCGGTCCCACATGTTAGTGAAAATGCAAGAGGACCCACTGAACCTGCACATCTTTCACCTCGCCGTGCTGGTGATGAAAAACAAATGCAATAAATATCTTCGGTCGCCGCTTTTGGAGTTACTCAAGAGTAGTAAGATTCTATTTACAGTTTAAACCAAGATGCACATCACGTGGCTTCAACTAGCACTCCATTTTGTTGCATGACACGACCTGGATGCTGGATGTCCCACGTGTCGGCAAAAGGAGGCAGACTAGAGGAGTAGGAAGCACGGCGAGCCCTGTGCGTACATCATACTACGTACAAGCCCACCTCACACAGTCATGCTATCACCATATTTCTCGGCCTCCGTGCGACACCTAACTATTGATTGGCTCTATGTGATGTGGCAACTTCATACTACTACGGATGCTGGCTGTACTACTACGGCACTAACACTCCAAGAAGTGAGTCGAAAACCATTTATAAATTGAGTTTATGACATGCATATGCAAATGTAACATTCATTACATACAACAAGTCATCAGCACACAACGACAATGAGGATACATGTTGGATTATAGATTAGTTCCAACAAAAGATTCTAGTAAATACTAAGGTTTTCATCACACAACAAATAACAAGCAATGAAATGAACTTCAGCTCAACCACTCCTCGGCGTTGGAAACGCTTGCTTTGAACCAGAAGAGTTTGTCTCGGAAGGGCCAGGTACTTTCAATCTCGAGACCAATGCAGGACTGATCATCCAGGCTGAAGCGGCCTATTTCATGACCCATATTGTGATAGCCACGGTAGGGAAGCATAGCAATGTCCGAGGTATAGATAAAATTGCTTCTCATAAATGGTAGTAATGTTGTGTACACAGCTGCTGGACCGTCTTTCACCATGACTGGATAGTTTTGTCCAAGGAAGAGCAAGTTTCCTCCAAGAGTATCAATACTAAACCAGGGAGAAGGTGTTGGCACTAGCACAGTAGTATCCATCCCGAATACCCTGCAACGGATGTTGGAATAGTTCCGGAGAGTGCGACCATGGGAGACAACACCTGCTTCATTAGTAACATCAGCGGTGCCCTGTATACAGACAAGAAGAGGTGATCCATCGGAATAAGTTGCCAGGCGCCACTGAGTATATCGGTCCCCATGCTCATGATCATCATCATTGTCATCTCCCCCTTGGTTATAAGTTTTTTCAAATATAGGTGATGGGATGTTCACAGGACCTTGGAAAGACAAGAAGGTCAATTAGTAAAGGGAAACTAGCTAACCCGCATGCATGTGGATGAAACAATTATAATTATGGTGGAAGACAAACGTACCGAAAGCATAAAGATTCCATGCAAAAACGGTGCCACGAGTGGTGGCAGCAAACACAAGACCCTCGTATTGAATTGCATCACAGTATCATCCGTGTATAGAAACTGATTTTTGAGCAATATCCATCGAGTCGAACCATGAAGGACCGCAACAAGCTTGTCGAAGATAGCGACAACACAAGCATTCCTATAACCCAAAGAGCGGTCGGGAACTCGACAAATTGCTATCTTCTGTAGACGACAGTCACCATGATCTTAGTTGAACGTACGTAGAATACCGGTGTGCTCAACCTCTGGGCAGTCTGAGATTTTTGGAAGTGGAACCCGGTGACAAGTGTACACATTCACAAGTTCCCACTCGCAATTGTACCCAATATAAACAACCCAATATCCATTTGCGCCTGCCCAAGCCTTACCCTCAAGCGATGGCATCTTAACATCACGCGTATCATTATCAAGCGGCATCAACTTGCACAAGGCGAGGCCTACGTCGTCCGCGCGCCAGTGACCAGGTTCACAGTGAAGAAGATAGGGGAGATCAAACCACTCCTGGACCCTTGGGTTCGTTGTAATGATGTTGTTAGTTGAGTCGAGAATGGTCTTGAACGAACCTGCCATGTTAGTCGAGGTGATGACATCGCACCGATGAATGAGTTCCTCCACCACGTCATCTTTCAAATCAGGGCAATAATAACGGGGTCGTTTCCGGCATGTTCCCTCCATGGAGAAGACGATCGAACAATGGTAGAAGGAAGGGTGAAGGCAAATGGAGGAGGGAGGAAGAGCGTGCGACAACAGTTCCAAATCAAGAGGGGAAGGTGAAGAGTCGGTGGATGGTTCCCACGGTACACGAAGAGGCGCCCCGGCCTACATAGACGTCCATTCGGAAATTGTACAAAAGGACTCGCCGTCGTCTCACTGACATGTGGGAACGGGACCACATGTCAACGAAACATGGTGTGTAATTTCTCGTGCAAAATGCGATCTGGCCGCGTTGGCCCGAGGTGCCGCATTAGTTATCGACCTTTTAATTTTTTTAATGGCGTGCCGTTCAGTTTGGAAGCACAACTAATTGGTACTGTATGCAGAGAAAATATAAACTACTCTACCACTACTCCACCTCTAGTACTAGTAGTATAAAAAAGATATATAGGCTGGAGCTTCAGCGCTTTCTTGCTAAGGGCTGCCCACTTGCATCTCACACTATCACCCTCTCTCCAGATCTAAAAAAGACGGCCTCTCTCTCCCTCACCGGTGGTCACAGATCCGCCAGGGAAGAAATGGACGTGCAGCGTTGATGCACTCGTCGTCTGCGAGCGAGGTCACGCACTGACGACAAGGCTGTCCTCTCAGACCTAGCGCCCGCGCAGGATGGCCTCCTTCCCCAAGCTCGCTGCCGTAGTGTGTGCGGAGGACGACGACCACGAGTGAAGCCACTTCCCGCCGACCCTCAGGTATGCTACCTCTTTTCGAACCATACCCTTGTTCTATTGCCCCATCTGCCACGTCGCTGCATGTGGATCTTTTTCCACTCCACCATCTTCCTAATTTGCTATCCTCTAATCTGCTGGTCATGCAGACGAAAACCTTAATTTGCACTACTAAAGGAAACCCTACTTCATGCAGACTAATCCATGTCTGGGTTGAATGAGGAAAGGAAGGGAGACTGTACTGTCCAAGAGACTAGGCGTCGAACCTGTATCTAGGTTGAAAGGGGAAAATTAGTAGCTAAAGAGAACAAAATGGGACATAATCCACATATGCTGCCTGGATATTTGTTGCTCTGGGCAACCATACCTCCCTCACCATTCTATGCGTCCGTGGAGGTACATCGTACTGGTGCGCCCACTGTCCGAATGGGCCTCCCATGCTCTTATTGCCACTTTTTGTTGTTAGTATAACGCCAGCGGTCAACTCAAGCAATGCTACTACTAAAGTGATGCCACATTTAACTAATGCCACACTCAGTCTAATGCCACCGATAAATTTAAGCAGTGCCATTTAATGTCAGTGGATTATTTCAGGGTTAGCTGTTGATTGTGGATGTATTAAAGATTTTTCAGCTAAGGCATTCTAATGTTGTTGCACAGCTAGTATACCAACGATGAATCTTGTTACTACCTTCAAACTTTTGCACTGTTAATGCTTATATATTACATACCTCGAGTTAGTTAATAATATTTACCTTGAAGGTACATGGTTTGCAAATTTTTTTATACTATTATTAGTTAATAATGCTATTTACCTTCAGACCTTTGTATTTGGTTTAATGCTCTTGCACACCTACTATACCAATGCTGAAACTTGTTACCTTTCCATTTTGTATTGTTAATTCTTATAGAAATCTTCCAGTGCTAGAGCTTATGGAAATCTGTTCAGTAAAACCATTGTACTGTACCCTGTAATAAAATAACTACTATACTATTGCACTAGCCACTGGATTAGTCTATATTTGTACTATTTGAATGGTGTTGCATTAGCGTATGGACATATATAAAGTCTGGCAAGCTTTCCCAGATATGTGCTCAAGAAGACTACTACCTATTTTTCTAAATACTAAACGTTTGGGTACTTTAAATTGAACTGCGAAAATGTCTTATATTAAGGAATAGAGGGTGTAGAGTTCACTCAAATTATCCCGGTAAAGCTAGTCACACCTTTGTTAAAATTAATGTTCATTATGTTATCGGAGGAGGTCTGTATGTTTGTCTCTAATGCATGTCGACTACATACCTGACATCATGATTTAATGTTAAGTCATTTCCTTTTGTACAGTGTCACTGACTTGTTAAGGCGGTGATGGCATTTTATTTTAGTTGAACTGCACAAAATATGCTTAAAAGAAGAGGAAAGGTCAGGAATGGCTCAATTTTTCAGAAAAAAACTATGTATGCATTCCTGACATCAGCCGCTGTTGCCTTATTTATTCCTTCAAACAGGTGGTTAGAAACAGTCTTGCTACCTTTTCCCATTAAGAAATTGGAATGCTTATATTTGTGCGTCTATGCTTCAACTAGTGCCACTTCTATAGTAATCACACTTTCAATATCTATGCAAACAGGGATGCTCGATTTTAGTGGAACTGCACAAAATGTCCAAGTGGTTCAACATTAGGAGCATGTTTTCTTCCAAACCTCTATATCCAATTGGTGGCACTATGAGCTGTTCATTACGAAGGTACATGGTTTGCTACTGTCTTGGTACTCTTTTTGTACTGTCATTAGATAGTAATACTAGTGGTTTGCATGTGAATTTATTGGTAGGGTGGACCTACATTGGAGGTACAGGACAGGATTCAATGGTTGGATGCTCAATTTTGGTTGTATCGATTTCACCTCTTCCATCACTGCGAACATGGATATCCTTGGTCTGTTGAAGAATAGGCACTATATTTCTGCTCTGAACGAGCAAATCAATTCAGTATGAATTGTCCGGGGCAAAACATGGCTGTATCAAATTGTCCAGTGCAAAACATGACAGATCCTAAGCGGAAGAGACGTGTTTAAACCGAAAATACAAGGTGGGGTATATGTTTACTAGCTGCTTGATATTTGTGAAGACAGAGATGTCTGCCCTTTGCTATTTGGCAAACAAACAAAGTGACTGCAATTTTGGTTGAACTGCACAAGAGAATAGTATAGTCACTGCATGCTGTGCCATTTGAAAATAGACACAGAAATATTGGATAGTCACTTCATGGACTGCAGAAAATTAGTACTGTACTATTTATTGGCCAACAATAGGTGCTTCATTGCTTTGGTCTGATTATACAATGGGCATCATTTTGCCTAAGTTAAAGTTTGTATTTCGAAAATAGTCTCGCCGTGTGATCGAGAGAAGACCAAATCATATTGCAGTGGATGTTCCTCCATCATGTGTGGTTCATTCTCATGGTTCCAGCTGTTGGTGAAACCACTTACGTTTGTAAGAGGAATTGTAGACTTCACAAACAAATTTGTCTTTCACTCTGTACTGAATGTTGGCCAAGAGAAGCATCCATGTTAGTAGGGAGAAAAGATGTTTTTATAGATCTTTGCTTGTGGAGCTACATATTTGTATATGATCTGTGAATCATTGAGATGCATTCACATGTTGATCTTATGTATTGGAATCATACTAGTTGGTTTTGAATTTGGGCTACTAATGTGAACATATTACAATGCCATGCTTGTGAGTCTCATGTGAACATTTCGAATGGATCGACTCTTACCGTTGTGTACAGCATGATCCTTATTTCTGTGTTCTCAGTGTTTACAAGTTACTAATAGTTGCTTATTTCTGTTCGCTCAGTGTTTACAAGTTACTGGTCGATCACTAGGTAGCCTACTAATGCGCTCCTGGCAGTTTTAGTTGCAACGCAAGATCCGAAGTGGCAGTCTTTTGAATAAAAATGCCTACCTCTGAAGAAACTGACAAGCTGCTCTGAAGAAAATGCCAAGCGAATCTGAAGAAACTGCCAGCAAAAACGTTCACAAATGCCTTATCTCCCAGCGCACGTTCATCAGCTAATGCGATCCTACACGTACACCATCCGACCTACTCGATCCTACATGTACACTATCCGACCTACTCGATCCTACACGGATAAATAGCAGATCACGCACGTACTACCTCCTTCCCGGTTTGCAGGGCTCAATTCAAAAAACGACCTACTCGATCCTACATGAATAAATAGCGGATAACACACGTACTACCTCCTTTCCGGTTTGCATGGCTTAATTCAAAAATCTCACCAACCAAGGTAGATGATGGGTGGTGGAATCATTTTTGACAAGGAGGGAGTACCTCATCTGGATGATTCGAGTGCACTCGTTTGACCGTCATGCCGGCGTGCGACCCAGCATGGACGGGACGCACCACTGACGGGATGGGACGACACAGTCATAATTCCAGTTTTTCTAGTTTCCATGGCAAGCTGGCGCGCTAAGCCATGCCTGCTTATGCATTGAATTCTGATGACCGCGATGACCATCGCGTTTCCCGCGAAATGCAGGTTCGCCTACCTTCCGCCTATAATTACTGTTTCCCGGGCTTCTTCGGTGGCACCATCACCCAACTCGCCCTATCCTCATAAGACCCCACCGGCTCTACGTCGCTCGCCACTTATCCTCGCTCTCGCCACATCCACCATGCCCTCGCTCGTCTGCGAGAAGCGACGCCGGAGGCGGTCACCGCCGGAACTAGTGTTCGGTTTTTCACCGGAAGGCAGATGGAGGGAGGAGGCATTCTATCGGTCTTTAGATGGCATTGCGGAGTATGAGGAGTTGTTGGAGCGCGACCGCCTTGCGGAGGAGCAGTGTATCGCAGATTTGCGCCGCCAACAGGACATGGAGCAGCAGCACACCGACGCTCTGAGTCGCGAGCAGAGCGCCCGCAACTGAGCCGACTACGTTGAGGCCGGCGCCCGGCCAATAGCCCTGGAGGTTGTCGGGCACGCACGCGTTTACGACGCCAAATTTTACTACCGGCTCGTCAAGTGGGTTTCCTGCTTAGAAGCCGAAGCTCCGGTGGACCACGCCGGCATGGAAAGGGCCAACGCGCGCGAGCAATGCGCCCTATCGCACCTCTGGCAAGTCCGAGGAAGGCGGAGAACGCCGGTGCCGGCATTTAGTGTGTACCGTAGATGGTGGTCGGCATCGTCTAGTTAGCTAAGAGTAAGTTAGTACTTGTACACTACTAGAGTATTAGTGGGAGTAGATAGTTAACTTGGCTATGATGGTTGTCAACGTGGAAGTTCAGTACTCTATATCTGGATCAGACCGGTTACTTTGCTCTGAATGTTGAACTTTCCGTTTGAACGTATGGAATGGGCTGTTATTTTTTTAAATGGGTTGTATTTGTCCGCCACGGGTTTAGAGGCTGACTTGTGGGCCTACCAAGTTGACACGTACACAATCAGGAGATGATTGTACATGGAGAGGATGATAGCAGGGACCCACCAAGGTCATGGCAGTACGCAAGCAAGTGCCTCCTTATTTCAAGCCAATAAAAAAATGGCTCCTCCTAATAGATGTCTAACATCTGGGTCCCATGCCATTGTCAACATAGTTAATAAACGAGAGAATTGCACAACGAGCGGCTGACACCAGGGACCCAGCAGCTCGCCCAGTTATTTTTGTTTTGGGTTAATTTGATAAATACCACTCCAAATCTGGTGATTCCGAGAAATGCCACTGCAATTTCCAAACTTTGAAAAATGCCATTTCATGGCATTTCCAGTGGCATTTTTTCAAGCCTGGAGTTGCGTTTTTCAAAGTTTGCAAAAATTAAAGTGGGGTTTTTCAAAGTTTGCAAAAATTGCAGTGGCATTTTTCAAATTTTGGAAATTGCAGTGGCATTTTTATGAATCGCCATAATTGGAGTGGCATTTATCTAATTTGTTTTTGAGACGGAAGCAGGGTGTCAACTGGGCTGTGCGGGGCACTCTGGCCTGTCTAGCCAGGCTTTTCTTTTATGTTTACCACAGACCAGCCTAGTAGTTTTTTTTCTATCTAACAGTGGCTAGCCCACTTTTTTTGTGATTTGTCAAGTAAGTCGCTTTGTCAGGCCTGTTGGGCTGCAAATCTTGCAAGACGAGGAGAGCTTCATTCTGCTAGCCGAGAAAATTGCCTATCAGTAACGAGAAATGGGCTTACATTTTTAAAACACATCAAACCGCAATTAGTTTCATTTTTTTTCATTTCGAGATTTTAAATTGCATTGATTTTTATGCGTGGACAATTTGTTGGATTTTATATTGATATACATTTATTTTAAAAATCAGTTTGGATGTGACTCGAAATTTTGGGATTAAAAACAGTTCAGACCGCACCGAAATATGCAAAATTTCATATAATTTTTTAACCGTGGGCACAATATGGGCTGTAATGCTAACAAAAAGAATATGGGCTCCAAAAAAACCTTAAGAACTAGCAAATGGGCTATAAATTATTAGAAATAATGGCAAATGGGCTGTATGCTATTTTCCACAGATTTGAGGCTTTCCTAAAAAAAGGTTGACGCACAGGCAGTGACTGTTGGATGTCCATCCAACGGCTGTCATACTTCTTCAATCTCTGCTCTTCCTGCTCCAGCCGCTCAAAACAAGCGCCTGCGTGACTGCCTGCTTCCTCCTCTCACGGCCGGCTATGCTTCCGCGCAGGCCACACCGCCCCACCGTACTCCCGTCGCTGGCCTAGCCATCCCTCTACTCACCCACACCTGCTGTTATTCTCCGGCGACGGCAGACGAACCAGTAAACCCTCGTACCTCCCCTCCGCGTGGGAAACAACTGCCGAGTCTTCCCAGGCTCCGTGTCGTTCCCTTCCTAGGCTACGCTGTCGTCCACCGCCCAGGTGCTCACGGCGCGGCGTGGTGAACGAACGACATGCATCGGAAGTGGACTGTACATGGACAAGCTGATAGCTGGGTCCACGACTCCACGCAAGGAAATGCCTCCTTATTACATGCAAAATAATGATTCCTCCACCTGATAGCGGGGACCCACCAGAAGGGCCTCTGTATTTCGCGAAAAAAACGTTCCCCCGCTGACAGGTCGGACCCACCAGCTATATCTCCGCACGCAAGGAAGTGCCTCCTTATTACGCACAAAAAACTGAACTCCCCCTGCTAGGTGGGACCCACCATAGTGGGAGGATGACTTGTGGGCCTACTAAAATGACGGGGACGGAGGGCTTTGTCAACTTAATCAATATGAACGATTCTAGCTCGAGTGATTGTACGATGTCCATCCAACGGCCGTAGTGCTTCTTCAACCTCTGGTCTTCTTGCTCCAGCCACCCAAACAAGCTTCGACCGTGCCGCCGACTCCTGCCTCCCGTGTCCAGCTGTGCTGCCACCGCTGGCCAGGCCATCCCTCTATACTCACACACACCTCCTGTTATTCTCCGGCGACGGCAGCCTCACACCACAGCCGAAGCAGTCAACCCACGTACTCCCCTCTGCGTGGGCATCCACTGGCGCGTCTTCCCCGGCTCCGTGTCGTCCCCTTCCTAGGCGTCACCGTCGTCCACCGCCCTGGTGCTCTCGGCGCGGCGTGGTCAACGTGGTCAAGGAATGACTTCCATCGGAAGAGTACTGTACGTGGAGAGGCTGACAGCTGGGTCCACGGCCGCGGCAAGGAAGTGCCTCCTTATTACGCGGAAAATAATGATTTGACAAAAAAACGTTTCCCCCCTAACTACTGGGACCCACCAGATACATCTTCGCTCGCAAGGAAGTGCGTCCATATTACAGGCAAAAAAATGATTCGCCCCCCTGACTGCTGGTAGCCACCAGCTACATCTTCGCATGCAAGGAAGTTCCTGACAGTCGGGACCCACCCGGTCGAAGCGTACGTAGCGTTGTCATTCTGGTCGCGAACGTGTACGTGCATACTGGTCGATCGGTCTGTCTGTAGGCTGCAGCGATGAACCGTGGTCGTGCAAGGAAGGGCACGTGTCGTAGTAGAGCCGCGCACATAGCATGTACACGTATGTACAGCGGCCAGGGTGCAAGAAAGTAAATACGGCCACGTACGTACATACGGGCGGGGTCTCAAACGCCTCCTCACGCATACGTATGGCCAGGGCTCGTGTACATGGTTGTGGCTGGGTCGGAACGGAGAAACTGCGTCGTCGTCATGTTCATGGGGAGGCAACGGAATGCATCCTGTTCATCAGGAGGCAACGCAACGCGTGCTGTTCATCGGGAGCCAACCGGCTTGGACGGAACAGCCGATGGAAACGAGGCCTGGCGTACCGTAGAATGGAGGAAATGGCCTTGTGTTCGACTGGCCATGGTCAAGACGGGATCCTGTTCATCGGTTGGGTCTAGCGTACCGCAAAATGGAGGAAACGGACCTCCTACGGTCGAAACAGGGTCCTATTGATCGGGAGGGGTGTGGCGTACCGCAAAACGGAGGAAACGGACTTGTGTTGGAGCGCTACGGTCGAAATGGGGGTCCTGTTCATCGGGAGGGGTGTGGCGTACCGCAAAACGGGACTCCACGGGTTATTGTTCATCTCCACCGTCGACTGCCTCCACGGGCTACTGTTCATCCACCGCCGACTGCTTCCACGGGCTCCTGTTCATCCACCGTCGACCTGCTCCAGCCTCCACCTGCGACTGTTCATCCATGGGCTCCTGTTCATCCAGCCTCCCCCGGCTACTGTTCAACCTGCCCTCTCCACGGGGTGCTGTTCAACCACCCCTCCACGGGCTACTTTTCATCCAGCCCTCCACCGGCTCCTGTTCAACCAGCCCTCCACTGGCTACTGTTCAACTAGCCCTCCACGGGGTCCTATTTATCCAGCCCTCCACGGGGTCCTGTTCATCCATCGGCACGATCGATCGGGGTCCTGTTCATCCAGCGGCAATGGCCTCTACTACCACGGGGTCCTGGTCATCCAAACCCCCTAAAAAATGCTCACTGTTCATCAAGGGAAGGAGGCAGCAGTGTTTGTTCGGCTTAAGTTAGCAGCAGTAGCGAAGGAATCACTCGGGTTCAGTTAACAGCAAGGGATCGATCGATCGCTCGGGTTCTGTAACGCGTAGCCTGCAGTGCAATCGCTCGGGTTCAGTTAGAGCGCAACACCTCGCTCGGGTTCAGTTAGAGCGCAATGCCTCGTACACACGAGTGTACGTACGAGATAAACGTGCATCGCTCGGCCCTCGGCCACCCACCGTAACCGGGAACTCCCCAATATTTTCCTCGCCCTCGCTTCTACCACGGTTTTGTCCGTCATGAACGGCCCAAAGAATGTCATGCAGCTGTGTCTCTGGCCTGCCCAGGACGAAAAACCCATTTTCTGTCATGATTTTTTGTCATAGAAGTAGGACCCCACCACATCTATGATGATACCGGGTTTTGTCACAATTATGTCATAGAAGTGACAAAAGCATGACAGAAAAAATTCGTTCGGCCCAAAATGTCACGGATGTGTCTTTTTTTTGTAGTGTTGAGGTCTTCGCTCTAACTTGGCATGCTGATGTTGGTAATATCATGCATATGGTGCCTTGCATTGCTTACTGTATACATCAAATATGCCATCTGCTTAGTTTAGACATGCTTTGTGGCAATGCCATCTGTTTAGTTTCTTTATCGTTTATGTGAATCATGCAATGCAATCTTGTTTAGCCCGGCATCATATATGTGAAGCTTGCAATGCCACCCAGGTTAGCCAGTCATCTTATATGTGAATTATATCATGCCATCATTTTTTATTACGTGTTAAATTTGTCAACAATTTTAGTACATTCAATTACTCTTCCTATGCATCAGCCATTTGACACGGTCATGGAAAAATCTGGAGTGGAAACAAGGTCTTCTGAGCAGACAATGCTATCTGACGAAGCGCATGTCTTGCTGGTTATGGATATCTCCTAAGAGGAGGATTCAGAAATAGATGACCAGTCCTATCCCCCCCGAGGTGCAAGCTCTAACTTGGCAGGGTTATGTTGCTCATACCGTGCGTATGGTATCTTCCATTGCTATGTCATTTGCTTAGTTTAGACATGCTTTGTGTGAATGCCACCTGTTTAGTGTCTAATTACCATATATGTGAATTATGCAATGCCATCTTGTTGCAAGACATTATATATCTGAATTATGCAATGTTATCTTGTTGCACGGCATTATATATGTGAATTATGCAATTCCATGCTATTTAGCCAAGCGTCATATATGTGAATTATATCATGCCATCCTTTTTTTGTATTTCTCATTGCATTTGTCGACAATGTTTGTATATTCAACTGCTGTTCCTGTGCATCTGCCATTTGAATTGGTGATGGAGAAATTTGGAGTGAAAACAAGGTCTTTAGAGCAGACAATGCTACCTGCTGAAGCAGATATCTTGCTGGTTATAGATAGCTCTTCAGAGGAGGATTCAGAGGCAGATGACCAGTCCTATAATCCCCCTGAGGTGTATGCTCAAACTTGGCCGGGTTATATCACTCATATCATGCATATGTTGTATTGCAATGCTTAGTTTTTACATCATATACATAATATTGAATGCCATCTCCTTAGTTGACACATCATATATGCGATTGCCCTCTGGTCACTTGCTTAGTATATAAATCATATATTTGAATTATATCATGCCATGATGTTTACATAGACAACATGTATCTAAATTATGGCATGCCAACCCATTTTCTAAAGACATAATATAATTATATCATCTCATCCTGTTTACATAGTCATAATATTTTAAATTATGTCATTCTATCCGTGAATTATATCATGCCATCATGTTTCCATCGACGGCATGTTTGTGATTTATGGCATGCCAACCACTTCAATAGACGCATCGTATAGTTATATCATGTCATCATGTTTACATAGTCATCATATTTTGAAGTATGTCATTTTATCCTGTTTAGTTAGCCATCATACATGTGAAATTGTGTCATGCTATCCTGTTTAATTAGCCATGATATGTGTGAAATTATGTCCTGCTATTCTGTTTGGTTTGACAACATAAATGTGAATTATTTCATGCCATGTTTTGTTCCCTACTATCCATTGCACCTATCTATCTTACAATGTTTGTACATTCAATTTCTTTTCTTGTTTATCAGCCATTTCAATTGGAGGGGGTGATGGCAGTATCTGTGGGAGTGAAAACACGGTCTTCAGAAAAGATCGTGCTACCTATCGATGCAGATAGAACCACGGTTGTACTTACCCAAGAACCAGCCCCACCACATATAACCCAGACTCACGCAGATTGTACCCCTACCCAGTTGGACAGAGAACCAGCTACACCCCTTCTAACCCCAACCCCAGCAGATAGTAACCCAGTTCCAGTTGACACAGCACCATCTCCACCACAGAGCACCCAAACATGAGCAGTTAGTAAGGCAACTGCAGTGCCCAAAGCACGAGGACCACCACTCCGAACCCCAAGTCAACACTTAAAGAAGAAGAAGAATTGTTCTCAGGTCAGGTTCCGTATCTATGGTTCATACTACTTTGCTCTTGCATCACTGTATTTACTCATACCAACTAATTTCAAATTTGAAGGATGCAATTGAAACTCCAATGGCGCAACAGGTATGTTTTAAACCTGTTTCTTTAACGTGTTTTCTGTTGTAACTTGCTCTATGTTGATATCAGTTTCAATTGAATAAACAGCTATGTTCTCATGCCATGCACATTACAAGTGTTGTTATTGCTGTGTAGTTTCCCACACTTATATTATGTCTATGCTGCTTTGTCTTAAATAGATATGATTTGAACTGTATCTATCTTGATTTGGCAACATAAACTAGAATGATATAGACCATACAGTGACCATACTACATAGATATATGTTTGTTTCATGCTGTTATCTTGTCCACGTTAGTACTGAACTGGTTTACCAAAATGAGTTTCATATACTACATTGTAAACCTGTGATGTGTTTGTTTGTTTCTCTTTAGAACGCAGATAAAATATTGGAGAAGAGTACCCCATTATGCAATGGTAAAGGAAGTAATGCAGATAAGGTTCAAGATAGTGAGACATCCCTGTTGATCTCCAAGAAAGCTGATAAAAACTATATTGACACTGAGACAACCCCAAAGTCCTGTCTTGATGTAGCGTTCGAGTTACTGGCTACTACTGCTGGCACCAGCTCTTCAAACTTGCTGCCTGAATCAGTTCGGCTTCTTGAGTCTCAACTTCAAGTTGAAAGACATCGATCAATTTTTATGCAACAGGAAGCCGACGGACTGAGGAAGTCCCTGCAGAATTCAGATGCATACTTTCTCGTGCAACAGCAAGTGCTGGAGGATTTAAGCGCCAAACAAGAGAAAGTTAATAAGCTTGCTAAGCATCTTGCCAGCATTATGGGTACCTAGGATATTGTTTCTTGAGCTCTTCTGAAGTGGTTTCAGTTCTGGACTTGTTTTGCTGTGGCGTTTATTTGCACTGGTCGCCAACTTTGACAACCAATGTATATGATATGCTGCTTTGTTCCCTATATTTGCACTGGTGGCGAACTTTGATGCCCAGTGGATGTAATATCTTTAATAGCCATGATAGCCTAGCGTAAGTTGCTTGCTTATTTATTTCCTTATTGTCTTGTTTATTTGTTTGCTTGTAGTCAGTCCAGTTCTTTTTCCGCGGTTTGCTAGTGGCTGCAATAACCTATTTTTAAAAACTAGGCCGCAATAACCATGGGCTACATATTTATTGTAGTTACCATGGGCCTCCTATGGGTCGTAGAAACAATGGGCCTTCTAAGGGCCGTAGAAACAATGGGCCTTCTACGGGGCATAGAAACAATGGGCTTCTACCGGCCGTAGACACAATGGGCCTTCTACGGGCCGTACACACAATGGGCCTTCTACGGGCCGTATCATCAATGGGCCTTCTGTGGGCCGTATGATCGATTGGCCAAACATGGGCCAATAACACACCGCATTATGGTCGTAAACGGGCAAGAGTTGGAATCGTCGGTTCATGGGCCGACCATAATGGGTCGTCGTTAATCGGCCGTATTTGATGACGCTATGAAAATGGCCCAACGTATTAACGGGACACAAACGGGCCGACTGTAACCACGGGCTGAATTTGGCCCACAAGCAGAAAATGACAGTAACGGGCCGTAAGTAAACGAATGTTGGAAATGAGCCCAAGAATAAATGGGCCCTGAGAAGGCCGAAAGATAACATGGGCTGGAAATGGCCCAATGGAATAATGGGCCATTAATGGGTATAAAGTGATACACTGTTCATTATGGGCCAGTTTCACCATGGGCCGTTATTGGGCCAAGAGTTACAAAGGGCCTCATATGTGCCGAAAGACGTCATGGGCCATACATGGACTGGAAGTTAAAATGGGCTGGAATCATATTGGACGGCCCAGATGATGCTACTGGGCCTAATTCGGATAGGTCGTAACGGGCCTTGGGTTAGTGGGCTGTAAATGGGCTATATGCGAACATGCCGTTAACAGGCTTTCAATGGGCGGGCCCGGCACCTTTTGACCAAGTCAAATGGGCCGGCCTTTTCACAGGAACGGGCCTCTGTTGGGTCGTGCCACATGTCGATGTATCATAGGCGCCTTCGGTCCAATGAGTGGATGGCATCTGTCCCAACGGTGAGCGGACATGTGTTTCCTCCAGCAAATGATGATTTTACATGTGGAAAATCCCCATTGGTCGGGGCTGTTAACGGGTTATCGGATCCAAAACCGGACCCGATAGCTTAATGGCGAGCCGTTACGGTGGATGCCACATGTCGGTCACCCTTGACGAAAGCACTTCTATGATGCATGATTTATCGTCATGGAAGTGGACACTTCCGTGATGATAATTTTGGTAATGTCATGGAACACTTCTATGACAGCACAGGTATGACTATCTTGATTTTGTCATAAAATCGTCATGGATGCACATGCATGACAGAAAACGTGACCTAATGTGACAAACACGTATCATCACGGAAGTGTATTTTTTTGTAGTGTATGATGTCTTCTTTAGGAACTTGTGAAGATAAACACGGTTGATGACGTGGCATGCAGTATCAATAGCTTCGGGCCAGAACTTCCTTGGAGTCTTGTACTCATCAAGCATCGTCCGTGGCATCTCAATGAGGGTTCTGTTCCTGCGCTCCATGGTGCCATTCTACTGAGGTGTGTATGGAGCCGAGAACTCATGTGTGATGCCCAATGTATCAAGATAAGTGTCGAGGCCGGTGTTCTTGAATTCTGTGCCGTTGTCACTTCGGATGTGCTTGATCTTGATGCCATAGTTGGTCATGGCACGATTGGCGAATCATCTGAAGACATCCTGCACTTCAGTCTTATAGAGAATTATGTGCACCCATGTATATCTTGAGTAATCATCAACAATGACGAACCCATTATGGTCGATTGGCCAAACATGGGCCAATAACACACCGCATTATGGTCGTAAACGGGCAAGAGTTGGAATCGTCGGTTCATGGGCCGACCATAATGGGTCGTCGTTAATCGGCCGTATTTGATGACGCTATGAAAATGGCCCAACGTATTAACGGGACACAAACGGGCCGACTGTAACCACGGGCTGAATTTGGCCCACAAGCAGAAAATGACAGTAACGGGCCGTAAGTAAACGAATGTTGGAAATGAGCCCAAGAATAAATGGGCCCTGAGAAGGCCGAAAGATAACATGGGCTGGAAATGGCCCAATGGAATAATGGGCCATTAATGGGTATAAAGTGATACACTCTTCATTATGGGCCAGTTTCACCATGGGCCGTTATTGGGCCAAGATTTACAAAGGGCCTCATGTGTGCCGAAAGACGTCATGGGCCATACATGGACTGGAAGTTAAAATGGGCTGGAATCATATTGGACGGCCCAGATGATGCTACTGGGCCTAATTCGGATAGGTCGTAACGGGCCTTGGGTTAGTGGGCTGTAAATGGGCTATATGCGAACATGCCGTTAACAGGCTTTCAATGGGCGGGCCCGGCACCTTTTGACCAAGTGCACGAGCAGACTCCTCCTCTAAATCCATATCCTTGCCAACAAATGCACGAGCCTTGCTTGATGAGCTCTTCTTGTGAGATGAAGACTTTGAAGAAGACTTTGAGGATTTCTTCTTCTTCTTGTCATCAGAATCATATTCCTTGCTCTTTTTCTTCTTCTTGGCCTCATTGTCCCATCGAGGACACTCAGAGATGTAGTTACCAGGTTTCTTGCATTTGTGGCATGTTCTTTTCTTGTAGTCACGAGAGGAAGCTTCATCATTTCTTGAGTTGGATCTTGAAGACTTTCTCCAACCTTTCTTCTTGGAGAACTAATGGAACTTCTTCACGAGCTTAGGTAGCTCCTTACCAATGTCTTCAGGATGCCCAGAACTACAGTCAGATTCTTCTTCAGATGAGGACACAACCTTTTCCTTCAAAGCCCGGGTTTGGCCATAGTTGGGGCCATAGGTATCTCTCTTCTCAGATAACTAGAACTCATGTGTGTTGAGCCTCTCAAGTATGTCAGACGGATCGAGAGTCTTGAAGTCAGTACGTTCTTGAATCATCAGGGTGAGGGTGTCGAATGAGCTGTTAAGTGATCTCAGGAGCTTCTTGACGATTTCATGCTTGGTGATCTCAGTGGCGCCAAGTGCGCGAAGCTCATTTGTGATACCAGTGAGGCGATCAAATGTGAGCTAGACATTCTCATTGTCGTTTCTCTTGAAGTGGTTGAAGAGGTTGCGAAGAACACCAATCCTTGAATCTCTCTGAGTTGAGACGCCTTTGTTGACCTTGGAGAGCTAGTCCCAGACTAGCTTCGCAGTTTCCAGTGCGCTCACACGGCCGCACTGTCCTTTAGTCAGATGACCACAGATGATGTTCTTGGCAGTCGAATCCACTTGAATGAACCTCTTGACATCAGCAGCGGTGACACCTTCACCGACCTTGGGAACGCCATTCTTGACGACATACCAGAGGCCGACGTCAATGGCTTCAAGATGCATACACATCTTATTCTTCCAATAGGGGTAATCAGTGCCATCAAAGATAGGGCACACAGTGGAGACCTTGATTATCCCTGCAGTCGACATAGCTAAAGCTCCAGGTGGTTAAACCGAATCACACAGAACAAGGGAGCACCTTGCTCTGATACCAATTGAAAGTGCTTGTTATCGACTAGAGGGGGGGTGAATAGGCGATTTTTATGGAAGTCTTCAAAACACGAGGTATTTGAAGACAAACGATAGAAATGAACCTATTGATATGCAGCAGAAGGTAGACTACACTAGACAAGCCATAGTCAAGTATGCAATGAAGTGAGAGCACGAAGACTATCAGTAGCTAGGTAGAATGGATCAGGATGGAAGATAGTATGAAGCCAACATGTAAACAGTCTTCACTCAGTGAAGTCAATCAGATCATACAGGCAGGAAATGACTTCACGAAGACAAACTGTAAAGTAAATGGAAGTGAAGGATAGAACCGGTTGCTTGGTGAAGACAAGGATTTGGTAGACCAGTTCTAGTTGTTGTGACAACTGTACGTCTGGTTAGGGAGGCTGAGATTTAACTCAGAAGACCGCGTCTTCACCTTATTCCCCTTGAGCTAAAGACACCCAGTCCTCACCCAATCACTCTGGTAAGTCTTCAAGGTAGACTTCCAAACCTTCACAGACTTCGTTCACCGACAATCCACAATGGCTCTTGGATGCTCAGAACACGACACCTAACCGGCTGGAGGGTTCACAGTCCTCAAGTGTAACAAGTCTTCAGGTCACGCAGACGGAAAGACTTCAGTGATGCCTAACACTCCTTGGCTCTGGGTATTTTGGGCTTTGTCCTCGCAAGGATCTCTCTCTCAAATGCTTCGGAGGTGGGTTGCTCTCAAATGACAAAATTCGTGCACTAACGCTGAGCAGCCACCAATTTATGGTGCAGGGGGTGGGCTATTCATAGCCAGGAGGCAACCCGACCTGATTTGTCTGAAATGACCCTGCGTCACTAAGGAACCGACACGTGTCCAACGGTGAGATTTCAAACATACGCGGCAGCTTGACTTGGGCTACAAGTAAAGCTGACTCATCCGTCTCTAGATAAGATTTGCTCTCATTGTCTTCGCTCGAAGACATAGGATTTGGTTGAGCATCACTTCAGTCACTCTGACTTTGTTCACTTGGACCCCACTTAACAGTACGGTGGTTCCTATGACTCAACAAAGCGGAAAAGGAAACTACGAAAGAACTATGTCTTCGCACTCCATAGTCTTCATATGGATGTCTTCTCATGTCATAATCTTCATCATGAATGTCTTCACGTACCACCATTGTCTTCAATATCTTCACACATTTTTAGGGGTCATCTCTAGTAGGTAAACCGAATCAATAAGGGACTACTACCTGTGTTATCCTGCAATTCTCACAAACACATTAGTCCCGCAACCAAGTTTGTCATCAATACTCCAAAACCAACTAGGGGTGGCACTTGATGCACTTACACTTAGGAGCGTATTAGTACTCGTTTATAAATACTACTACTCCAAGATGATTGCTCATTCCTCCTCAACTCCTCATCCACAAAAACAAACAAGTCATTCATCATCGTTCCCTTGCGTCTGCCATGGCCAGCGTGAGTTCTGGATCAAGAGATTGCCACCAAGGAGAGGCGAGCATGGAAGCGGAAGCACGAGAGATGTCATGCCTCACCGCGAAAGCAACCGACATGTCCCGCCGCACGGCCGTGGCAGCACAGATGTCCCACCGCACCGCCGAAGCAGCACGGAGGTCCCGCCGTGCCGTCGATGCAGCAGACTGGTCCGGCCGCGCCGCGGAAGTAGAAGAGATGTCCCGCCGCGCCGCGAATGCAGCAGAGATTTCCTCCCGCGTCGCGGCGGCCTGGGAAAATATCTCGCAGGCAGGCGAGGACTCTTACAGGCACATGCATGCGATCGTCCATAGCCAGATGGATCAGATCTTCGGCTGGGCGAGGTTGCAGGACGACATGAAAGCCTATTTTGAACAGGCTACCGGCGTCATCTGGCAACTAAATGAGACCAATGCAAAGCTCCTGGCCAAGCGCGACCTGCTGAAGGCGAAGATCGTCGGAAGTGCAGAGCAGCAGGAGGAGACCACTGCCTTGTTGAAGAGGAATGGCGTCATCGTCGAGAAACCTATGGACGAGAATGCCATGCTGCGCATCAAGCGCAGAAGGCTGGTGGAGGAATCCGTGGATGCTCTTAAGCAACATCTTGAGGACAAGAAAGAGCTCATTGCCGCTCGCCGTGGAGACTAGTTCCCGCGGCCTGCAGCAATGCATCAAGAAAGTAGAGATCAGCGAGCCAGATCGTTGTCTTCCTTCTTCTTTTGCCCTTGTGTATTTCGGACGTTGCCGCATGTGGCTTTTTTTTAATTATGTTCCTAAATATGCAAGAAAATTATTATCCGCTGTCATCATCCTTATATTCATCATGCTTGCTATAAGTCACAGTCGATGCTATATAGGTCCGTCGGATCTTACATCAAGATCCATGCAAAACTTTCTTTTCATATTTTCATTTTTATCTCTTAAATCTCAGTCCAGTGAGACATAGCCACGCCGTGAAACAGGGGCTCAGGCGCCATTAATGGAGACATTGGGAGGGAGGTGCACGGTGGATAGAGGTCAAAGGGCTCTCCTCCCGATGAGCATGCGCAGGGGTCTGATCACACGCCTCCCATACTCAAATAGCTACCTTGCACGATACATCCTAGCCAATAAAAAAGGGGACGTGTGGTGGCACGTAATTGGTAAGTAGAACGCCCACGGCTTCAATAATACTTGTGTTTCCGATTTATAACGTGGCAGCACTTGTTCCAAAATGACTTTGCTGATTGTTAATGTGTGCGCCTTCGCAAATCGGAAAGAAAAATTACCATAGCATGTTGGTGCCATGTCATGACACCATGCCAAGTTTCATGATTTTCACGCGTGTTTTGGATTTACAGGAATTAAAAAACCAAGTTTCTCAATCTTTCCGGCCGAGCCACGACGCACAGATGTTTTGAATTTCATTCCCATTTCTTGCATGGGACCTATAAATTCACCTAAGGTCACACATGTGATTTTTAAACCAACTTTAGTGCACTGGAGCATGTGCTTGTAGTTCAAATTTGAATTATGCACATTAAATGCCCAGAAATTGAATTAATGTATAAAAAAGGCCAAACGAACCTAGATTAATTTCAAAATTTTAGCCCGATACTCCTATTTGGTCTAATCTGCCTGTGTAAAAAAATTAAGGCGGGAGAACGCAGTGTATGTATGTCATTTCGCACACGGAGATGACACGTTCCCTCTCGGAACCACAAGCCTTCTTGACAGGAGCTCCGGCTTGCAAGAAGCTTATACCAAAGCTTGTCCCAATTCGGCCAAAAAAATTACTGTAGCATGTTGGTGACATGTCATGACACCATGCCAAGTTTCATGATTTTCAGGCGTGTTTTGGATTTACATGAATTAAAAAACCAAGTTTCTCAATCTTTCCGGCCGAGCCACGACGCCTAGATGTTTGAAATACATTCCCATTTCTTGCATGGGACCTAGAAATTCAGCCAAGGACACACATGTGATTTTTCAACCAACTTTGGTGCACTGCAGCATGTGCTTGTAGTTCAAATTTTAATAATGCACATTAAATGCCCAGAAATTCAATTAATGTATAAAAAAGGCCAAACGAACTCGGAATAATTCCAAAATTTAGCACGATACTTCTATTTGGTCTAATCTTCCCGTGTAAAAAAAATTACTACAGCATGTTGATGCCGCTCCATGATAGCATGCCAAGTTTCATGAATTTCAGACGAGTTTTGGATTTACTAGAATTTCAAAACTAGGTATCTCAACGTTTTGCCGGTAATCAACAGTGCCCTGGTGTTTGAAATTCATTCCCATTTCTTGCATGGGACCTAAGCATGCACCCAAGGACACATATTTGATTATTCAACCAATTTATATGCACTGGAGCATGTGCATGTATTTCAAATTTGAATTATGCACATAAAATGCCTAGAAGACCCAGTTAATGTATAAAAATGTCCAAACGAACCCCGAAAAATTCCAAAACTTAACACAACACTCCTGTTGTTCTATATTGACACTAGAAATTTTTTGAAAGCAATAAGAGGCAACGTATATCGTTTCGTCCCCAAGGTGGCACGTTCCGTACCGAAAGCATCATGCTTGTTGTGAGAAGCTCTGGTTTGTGAGAAGCTTATACCCAAACCTGCCCCAAATGGGACAAAATTTTTACCACAGCATGTTGATGCCGCTCCATGATAGGATGCCAAGTTTCATGAATTTCAGACGAGTTTTGGATTTACTATAATTTAAAAACCAGGTATCTCAACGTTTTGCCGGCAATCAACAGTGCCCTGTTGTTTGAAATTCATTCCCATTTCTTGCATGGGACCTAAGCATGCACCCAAGGACACATATTTGATTTTTCAACCAATTTATATGCACTGGAGCATGTGCATGTATTTCAAATTTGAATTATGCACATAAAATGCCTAGAAGACCCAGTTAATGTATAAAAATGTCCAAACGAACCCCGAAAAATTCCAAAACTTAACACAACACTCCTGTTGTTCTATATTGACACTAGAAATTTTTTGAAAGCAATAAGAGGCAACGTATATCGTTTCGTCCCCAAGGTGGCACGTTCCGTACCGAAAGCATCATGCTTGTGGTGAGAAGCTCTGGTTTGTGAGAAGCTTATACCCAAACCTGCCCCAAATGGGACAAAATTTTTACCACAGCATGTTGATGCCGCTCCATGATAGGATGCCAAGTTTCATGAATTTCAGACGAGTTTTGGATTTACTATAATTTAAAAACCAGGTATCTCAACGTTTTGCCGGCAATCAACAGTGCCCTGTTGTTTGAAATTCATTCCCATTTCTTGCATGGGACCTAAGCATGCACCCAAGGACACATATTTGATTTTTCAACCAATTTATATGCACTGGAGCATGTGCATGTATTTCAAATTTGAATTATGCACATAAAATGCCTAGAAGACCCAGTTAATGTAAAAAAATGTCCAAACGAACCCCGAAAAATTCCAAAACTTAACACAACACTCCTATTGTTCTATGTTGACACTAGAATTTTTTTGAAAGCAATAAGAGGCAACGGATATCGTTTCGTCCCCAAAGGTGGCACGTTTCCTACCGAAACCATGAGGCTTGTTGTGAGAAATTCTGGTTTGTGAGAAGCTTATACCGAAACCTGCCCCAAATGGGACAAAAAAATTACCATGGCATGTTGATGCCGCTCCATGATACCATGCCATGTTTCATGAATTTTAGACGAGTTTTGGATTTACTAGAATTTATAAACCATGTATCTCAATGTTTGCAGCCGAGTGACGGTGGCAGGGTATTTGACATTCATTCCCATTTCTTGCATGGGACCTAAGCATGCAACCAAGGACACGGATTTGAATTTTCAACGAATTTATATGCATTAGAGCATGTGCATGAAGTTCAAATTTTAATTATGCACATAAATGCATTGAAAACTCAATTAATGTATAAAAAATGTCCAAACGAACCCTGAAAATTTCCAAAAATTAACACAACACTCCTGTTGTTCTATGTTGACACTAGGAAAATAATTGAAATCAAGAAGAGGCAACAGATATTGTTTTGTCCAGAAAGGTGAAACGTTCCCTACTGAAACCATCACACTTGTTGTGAGAAGCTCTGGTTTGTGAGAAGCTTATACCCAAACCTGCCCCAAATGGGACAAATTTTTTACCACGACATGTAGATGCCGCTCCAAGATAGTATGCCAAGTTTCATGAATTTCGAGCAACTTTTGGATTTACTAGAATTACAAAAGCAAGTACGTCGATGTTTGCCGGAGAGCCACGGTGCACCGGAGCATGTGCATGTATTTTAATTTTGAATTGTGCACCTGAAATGGCTAGAAAACCAATTTAATGTATAAAATGTCCAAACGAACCCTGAATAATTCCAAATCTTTTACGACACACATATAGTTGCATGTTCACTTCAGATAAAAGGTCTAGCAATTCAAACACCGTCCATTGCCACTGTGACCCCATTATGTAATTCAAATGAAGATGAAAAATCAAGTAGATCCCACATAGTTTATTATCACCAACCATGAGATGCAGTACAAAATATACTGGAGCACCATCGGTGTATAGTACGCCTATGGCTTACGCGAGAAGGTGCGTCGGCTACAGTCCACAGCCGGCGTGTCAAGCACACTAACTCGCTCCCCAAATACTCCTGCCTCTGCATCCCTCGCAATCTCGAAAATATTACTGCCTTGTAATCTCGAAAATATCTACCGCTTGGAAGGTTTTAATGTTTGATAGCACACGATTAGTATGTGCAGACCGTGTGCGATGTCTGTTACTCCCGCTCTGCTTCAGTCCCTTGATTCAAATTTTCAGTAGCCCCGGCATTTTACCCCCGCCTCTGCATCCTCGCAATCTCAAAAATATCAGCTCGCCTTCGATCCAAATTTTCAGTAGCCCGCCTTGTTACTCCCGCCTAGTAAAATTTTCAGTTGCCGCAGTATTTCCTCAAACACCACCTCCCCCCCTCCGCACACAACACACTCCCCAAAACCTCCGCTCACACAGACACACGCCACCCCCGAAACCATTGGTAGGTCGCCGCTGCCTCCATCCTCAACCTCTGCATGTGTGTGGGGGAGCTCCAGGAGCCAATGGCCAAAAAGAGGTTTATCGCGGCCTTTTCGCCCGACGCAGGCGAGGTGGCTGCCGAGGTGTCCTCGTCATCCTCCACGAGCTCGATCCGCCGTCGTCGGTCCCCCGATCCGCCCGCCGCCGCGCCCCTACGCTGGTTCGAGGACTTCCCCATCCCCCCTCGGACCCGGCAGCCGACGAGGTCCTACCTCAGGGTCTGGCAGCGGCGGTGGGGGACGTGGATCGCCGAGATTACAGATCGGGAGACCCACACCTGCCGGTGGCTTGGTAGCTTCCACACGGTCGAGCTCGCGGCCATGGAGTACGACCGCTGGCAAGTCCGCTACCACGGCGCAGCGGCTAGGCTCAATTTCCCATTCGGCACACGTTCGATCGACCTCGTTCCGCCGGAGCCAGGGTGGTGAGCTCGGCTATGGCGCGGGAGGACCGCGAGGCGTGGGAGCGCCTCGAGGCCGAGGCCGCCGCCGAGCCCTGCATGCAAGAGCTCCGCCGGCAGCACCCGGAGCTCGTGGAGGCGGAGCGGGCGATCTTTGCCGGCACGAAGAGAGGCGAGGTTATCGCGCTCTCCTCCGATGACGAGGTCGAAGGCGGCAAGGACGGCGGTACGGAGGGCGTCGAGGTGGGCCCCGAGGACGAGGAGATCGACGTCGATGAGTGGAGGAGTGCCTTCCCCAATGACCCTAACGACGGCACCGGCCCGAACCCGGCTTGCGGCACACCGTACATGACATGTAAGGATTGGCTCAATCTCTTCTTCGACCGAAAGTAGTTTAGCTTAGTTTAAATTTATGTTTTATGTTCGGTTATGCAAAACTATCTATGTTTATGTTTGAATGCATGCTACTTTCGGTTGAACCTGCTTTGAACATGATCAAATTGAAGTTTACAACGTTAAGTTTAGGGGATCGACTAGAAAAGGCCAAAAATTGCTAGAGTATATATATATATCCACTAAGGGTTTTAGTCCTTTAACTTTTAAAGAATAGGCTAGAGATGGCCTTATGACTTGGGTATTTCAGTTCTTCACAATGTGATGCTCTATATGTGCAACTATTTGTCGTGCAGTTCAATTTCATCAATAACAATTTCAACAATACCACTATGAATTACGATATTTGGTTGTTGTTAAGGATATTGTAGTTAACATGCCTTTTCATTTTTTTAACAATAACTAGTGTACTTTAGACCTGCACAATACTAGTTTGAATGACTATTTGCTTGTTTTTAAATGTTATGCGTGATGCAGTTAACACTGTTCAGGATATCGGCAGCTGGTACCATATAGCCTGGGCTTGATAAGGGATTAATCGTTGAATCGGAGATTTCACTGAATATTTCTATAACCCATTTATCAGTAGGTTAACTAGGGCCATATTTAATATATCTGAGGCTACATAGCAACATGCATTGTACTGAATGACTAAATATGCAATCCCAGGATACATAGCAACAAGGAAGAGTGTTACCTTGATGTTCTGATGATGTCTAGATATACATGTAATAAAATCTTATATAATGGGATGGAGGGAGTGTTGTAGTACATCATTTTTCAATTGTTGTTTAGCTTCTAATATTAACTTGGTGCTTTTAGGTACATATATCATTGCCAAAGATCCACACTTCGACCCTTTCTGCATATGGGGCAATGAGATATTCATGAACCAACATCAAGTGAGGACAATGATAAAGATTGCTATTAAAATGGGTCAAAAGATGTTAATCAAACTATTTGTTTACACTTTATGCAAGACAATAGTGAACTGCAGGATGGTAAGTAAGAACCCTGTAGCCTTCTTTTTACTACCCGTAATGAGTTGTGTTAGATGACAATGTCTGAACCTTTTTTCTTTTGAAGTGGATCCTGAAGCAGTTTACTCAAGATTACCTTTCAAACTACACGATTGGCGGCAGACAATCACAAGGGATTGGACTAGAGTCGAGCATGCCTTCTTCTTCCAGGAGAGCACAATAGGGCCATTCCACTTCACCTTGTTCAGCAACCAGAATGTCTGTCGCCTCTTTCTTTACCATCTGTAACAGTACAGGTATAGAAGCCGGGTTCATCATTCTTTATTTGGTGCTTATGTAATTCTTAAACATATGTACCTATGAATCGAATAATGCATTGGTTGTTTGAACCTGATGGATATGAATAAAGCTATAGCCAACTTTCAACTTTAAATTAGGTACAATTTTAAATAGCAATAATAAAATTAGGGCCAAATTATGGTGTGCAGGTCATTACGGCGCACACGGTTAATAAAGCATAGCGTGTGTGACAATGCACACAGTTGCCTTTTGCAAAGCGTGTGTGATGTCAGACACTATCACATATGCTGGTTATGTGACACACGAGTCCAACTTCCATTTTTTCGCATACATCATTCACGAACACCATGTGTCGTTCTTCATTTCGAGTTTGCATCGGTCCTCCAGGGCTGCAACTCAGTCGAAACACTACACATCCGTTTTATTTGAGCCAGTATTCCAATGAGTTCAGTTGGATCCATCACTTCGACAACTTCGAACGGATCCTTCGCTCTTTGAGACTCTTGCTGGTTAACCAGCAAGCCCCTTGCACTCCCATCGGGTGTCTATGGGTGTTATTCACACAAATCATTTCAGCACACATCAAATTTCCTCGAGAAATTATTTCGTCAGCTTGTACCATTTTTTACACAAGTTATGTGAGCACTCGACGGCCCTATGCGCCAACTACATCGCTGCTCGGACTCGGTCACCATACCGGTCCTAGCACACCACAACACCGACCTTGTCGCTCTGTTGACTTCAAACACATCCGGCCAACCCCTCAGTTGAATCCTCTTCATCGTATCAATGATATAGACCTCGTCAGGCATGAGACAGATAAGTCCCTTTTATAATTAAACTTCACAATTCACTCTTTTGCGAGTTTGCCTCTTTCGAGCATCACTCGGAAGCTTCTCCTCATCTTTACCCGAGTCCGACTCAATGAATTGCAAATCATCAATTCAAAACTATATTTCTCGTATTCCGACATGTCCGTTGTCGAAGCCTGTAGTACGTTCGGGGGCTACGCCGCACTCGGGGGCTGCATCTCATTTGGAATGACACTCTCCTGAGTAGTCGAGTACTTCGTCACCAGTCAGATCCTTCGCTTCAACAAGTGCATTCAATCCACCACTTTGACAAGTTTTATAATCACCTAGACGCTCTGCACGCCATCTTCATTCTTACTCAGACTCAGTTGTCGCGCCGGTCTTGTTGTGTCGCAACCACACTACACCGACCTCGCCGCTACATTAGATTCGAAAGCATCTGGCTAACTCCTTCGAAGACCATTTCAGCCACTTGGCTAGACACGCAATCTGACACTCGGCCACCTCGCGCATCCTCACTCGGCCATCCCGCACCGCGGCACTCGGTTGTGCACGTCTTCACCACTCGACCGCTCCGTGCGTCGCCTCTCGGTTGTGCACGTCTTCACCACTCGGCCGCCCCGCGCATTCCCACTCAGTTGTGCACGTCTTCATCATTCGGCCACCTCACGCATCCTCACTCGGCCGTCCCGCACCATGCCACTCGGTTGTGCATGTCTTCACTGACGGTGTCCTGGACTACGGGGTACTCACACGTCGTCTCCCGATCAGTTAGATTGGGCCGAGGACCCCCATGGCCGTATATTCATGGGCCAGTTCGGACAGCCGATGACATGCATGAGGAAGATTCCACAAGACTTGGTGATCAAGACAAGGACTCCTCCCCATCGGCGTATTTGACTAGGACTCTTGTTATCCTAGGCCTCTGGTGCATTATATAAACCGAGGCTAGGCTAGTTGACAGAGATATGTTAGATCATTATGACATTATTCATCATACCTCTAGGGTTTAGACCACAACATATGATCTCGAGGTAGATCAACTCTTGTAATCTCTGTATTCATCAAGATCAATCTAGCAGGAAGTAGGGTATTACCTCGATAGATAGGGCCCGAACCTGGGTAAACATCGTGTCCCCTGTCTCCTGTTACCCATCGATCCATGACACCCAGCTTGGGACCCCCTACCCGAGATCTGCCAGTTTTGACACCGACAATGGTGCTTTCATTGAGAGTTCCGCTGTGTGATCGGCAATGGATCAATGGTTGGTCTGCGGATCAACTACGACGTCGGCGTCTACATCGCCGGCTCGACTGGTCTGAGGACCAGGCTCCTCCTCGGATCGTCAAGATCAGACATATGTCCTCGTCATCATCAACTCGGATCTCTATCATGATCATGGAGGAATCATCCATGGAGCCCGGGGGCTCAACGTCAACATTACCCTCGTGCGACCGAGCTGTTTTTCTGGACAGCGAACTCGTATCTGCCATCACCACCTCCTCGAGCGTCGGTTTGATGATTGCTTCGGTGTAATAGTGCGGAATTAAGTATGTAGCAACCCTATACAATTTCATCGCGTTCCGATGGAGGAATTTTCGGCGATCTATGATATACTGGAGGCCTGTCGAGTCTGGACAAGAATCTGGACGAGTTTAGGGCGTGGTGTCCAGCATCTAGCTCGGACGTCCTTTGGAAGATCCAACCGTTGATTGCCTGCGGAATTTCTATATCTACCACCCCTCCAGCTTTCAGCTCAATCCGACCGTCCATACTCCGGGAACCTTCCGATTAGTGCATCACTTTTCAGATTTGTTTTCTGCACGAGAACGAATCCGACCTGAGTTCATCTTTTTTGTGAACGGGATTTCAGACATCCTTTTTGAAGGAAGTTTTGTATGGGGTATTGTGTTTTGTTCCCAATCACACCCCACTAAGTTTTAAGTCTTTCAAATATGATCTTCACCATCGCGCCGGTGTCAAACCAGCCCGACAATGTTGTTCCACGGCCGCCGACCTGTGCCAGACACATCGTCGCTTTGTTGAGCCAAGCTCAACTTCTTCGGATCATCATCTCGGCAAGCCGAACAAGAGTTCAGCATCGCGGAGGATAGACCATCACCAACATCACCGCCCCACGGACTACACGGAGTGGGCACACCGGCATCGCCGCATGGTCACTTCGTCAAGCCGCCATTAACCATGTCACAAGTTACGACCTGCGTCGGCATGGCCGCACTATTGCTTCTTCAAGCCGATGTCCATCACGCCGGACCGTTTCAACACCTCGGCTGACATGGCAGCTACAACTTCTCCTTACCGACTTGCTCCGTCACCTCGGTTGGACCGGGTGCTTCACCATATCTTCATCAAACCTACTCCGGTGACTTCGGCGTCACCAGTAGACCTGCTTCGACTTATTGGCTGACATGGTGGTTTTGACACCTCGGCTGGGCCGGGCACTTCGCTATTTCTTCATCAACATACTCCGATGACTTCGGCGTCACCAGCCGACCTGCTTCGTCACGTTAGCTGGACCGGGGCTTTGCCTCGGCGAGCCAACCTTTCCTAGCATTGCCATGCCGTCGCTTTATCGCCCATCAGGTAATAGGTGTGCGGATCGAGTCCCAATTTTGAGAGTCACCTTTCTTCGGATTGCTACAACAAATAAACCAGGTGTTATTAATCCTAGTAATTTTTTCTTGTTTGGGTTTATTTTTCCTGAGGAATTATTACTCTGGTTTGTCCCATCATCTCTACACAGGTCTATCAAATGGTGGCCGCATTAACGATAGTCGCGTGGTAGTTTGATCAGTTTCCGTACATAGTTCGGCGAATGCCGCATGTGGAACTCGGACCGGCCTGTGAATTCAGGCTTTGCCACACCTTCACTGCGTCACGCCGACGCCCTGCATCGACATTGACTTCGGCGCCAGGCCACATCTCTTTAAATAAATTAATTTTGCGAAAAGCAATTATGCAAGGATTTTATATATATTTATATTATCCTTTTTTGGACCACACTATTTTATGTGTGTAGGTAATCAACTTCGACTGCGTCAAGCGGTCACTTCGGTAAACCGACATCCTCATCCCAATCGGCACAAATTGGCTTGCATGATCACCTTGTTGGTCGAATTGCCATACCGACAAGTTCGGTTGCCTCGGAGACTTCGGCGTCACCGAGAGGGTTCTACCTTGTTGGGTGTTCGGCGCACGGGCCATATTCATTTCATTATTCACTTTGCATAAATTATTAATTATGCAACACTTTTTTAATTCATTATTATTACTGCTATCTCCGGCTAGCACTATTTTCTGTGCACAAGTAAATGATCCGGGTTGGGCAGCGCTGTCACCTCGGCGTACCGACATACCACGTCACCTTGGCTAGATCGGGGGTTTCGTCACCACTTCATTAACCCATGCCGGGGATTTCGGCGTCACTGTGCCGGCCTGCATTGGTCGTGCTATGTCACCACTTCGGATTGCCGAGCTCTTCACTCTGCCACCTCGGGACCAGCTTGGGGGATGGAACCTTGTCCCGCATCAAGCTCGGACCGCGTCATCAATGACGAACACATTAACCAGCTAAGTCACTTTCATGCTCAAAAACTTTCAGTTTTAAATTTTGTTCGGTTCCTCCAAGCATTATACTTTTTTGGCAAAAAGTTGTTTGTGAAAATCTTCCTTGTCATAACTTTGTTTGTGACCCAAAAATTCAAATACCCCGTTTACTTGGGGGCTTCCTTTATGAAGCCTTTCCTCTTGCAAATGATTATACTTGTACGACTTCGTTCCTTGTTCGTGTATTACGCCACAATATGCACCATGTTGACTTAAGCGATTTGCAAGCTAGGTTGCCTTGCTCCTGTGTTTACCCCTACGTTCCCGATTGTTCGGCTAGGGAGTAAAGGGAGCACCTCTGCGATTGTCACGATCGGGTCATCCGAGCTCGGACCTCAGACTGGGTGAAGCCGAAAGCTAGTGCTCTTATTGTTTTCAATCATGGTTGGCACACAACGGAACTCATGAGTATAAAAAATCTATTGCACAAGTCTCATAGTAACAATGAGCAACCGAAGAAAGGTATCGGTGGAGGTATTATTTTCTTCGAAGATGCTTCTTACACTTCGTTAGTAATATAGCATAAGTTCCCTGAGCGCGCTTTGTCTATTACGGCCTTATGGCCTGATTGCCTGGTTATCGGAAACACCGTCGATATTCTCGACAGGTGGAGTACATAACACTTTTCGGCCCTTGGCCGAAGAGGGAGAAGCCGACGGTCGGTTAAGACGCGTTTAAAGTTCGGGTGAACACAGATATGATACAAGTACTTTAGCACATACAATCATTATACATAAAATTCTTTTACCCAACTCACTTGGGGGCTCTTAAATTAGTATGAGCTATTTTTCTTCTTAGTCGTTGCAAAGTCTTTTTCTATCACTCCTTTCTCGACGCAAGTGTGTGGTCAATAGTCGGATAGCCTTGCTTCTCTTTAAAGCCGCTCGAGTTTAGTTTGCTAAACTAGCCTTAGAGAAGAACTCCGCCTTCGGGATAAGGAGGTTGAAGCCGTCGGCTGACCCGCTTGAAGTCTTGAAATCCCATGTGTCATATTAATGCATGACAGAAACACAAAAATTTTAAGACCAATTTTCGGATTGGCACCAAACACTTGATCTAGTTCGGACGTCAAGTTTTTACTGATGTTTCTTGGTTTTCCAATCCTATGGCACTTTTAAACTATTTGTGTGTTTCCACCATAAGTCTCGCAGTGCAACACCGGGCACCTTTAGGGATTCGGCAAAAACATTCTCGGATATTGCTATATATGCATCGGTTTCGAATTGTGTCTTCGGTCAATAGTTGGGTTGCCCGGCTCCTGTGCTTGCCTCCTATGTTCCGCTTTGTTCGGCTAGGTGTGCAATGGGAGAACCACTGTGATTGTGCTTCCAGCTCGCATGGTTAAGCACCTCAGTGGAGAAAGCCGAAAACTGACTGTCACAATAAGTGTAGACTGGTCAGTGATCCGATGACTATGTTAAACGACGGGTCGTTCATAACATTGGCCGAAGTGTTTACGGCTTGACCTCGGCTGTCGCCGAACACTAACCGAGGGCTCGTAGTTAGATTCCCTAGTTTAAAGCTCCTATGACTAAGTGAAAGTTATAAAGCCCGCATATCTGATTGCCTCGTTTCCGCTAACACAACCGCCTTCGGGCACCGAGACGTCGGCTAAGGGTTGTCTTGTTATTGCGGAAACACCCTGCGTAATATCTACAAAGGGGTAGAGGCCGACGATGGGCCAATTTCAGCTGATAAACGGTCGCAACGGAGTCAAAATAAACATATCATCAGCATTTTTATTTAATATACAAGGGTGCCTTCCGTATCATCGTTATAAAGCCATAAATATGCATCAATTTGACTTAAGATTTGGGCCAAGCTGGGTTGCCTGGCTCCTATGCTTACCCCTACGTTCCCGATTGTTCGGCTAGGTGGTAAAGGGAGCACTTCTGTGGTTGTTACTACCAGGTCATCCAAGTAAGTACCTCAGACTGGGTGAAGCCGAAAGCTAGCAATCTTAAAGGATCACATTGGTCGGCAATGACAGAAGTGAAATTTTTGGTTCATTAATACCATAGAGTTCGGGAACTTTCCCCGAACTAAATCCTCAATAGTTTCCTCCCACATTGATCGGAGGTGAGGTTTCATGATCATGATAAGCATGACGACCCAAAGAAAGGAACCGATAGCGGACTATTTTCTTTGGAAGATGTTTCTTACATTAAAACGTAATATAACATATCTCTCCGTGTACCTTTGTTTATAAAACCGTATGGCCGGATTGCCTTGTTTTGCATAAATATTTGCCCTTATAACAACTTTATAAAGTAGGAAAACACTCCAAAGAGGTTGAAGCTGATGGTCGGTCAACAAAGTTTTGTACAATGCAGATCCGAGCATTAATGATGTAAAGTTCTTGGATACATAGAAATATTACACATAATTTGTGAATTTACTTCGGATATCGATCCTTAATTCGGCCACCCGTGCCCAGATTAAGGCTCGGGGGCTACTGGGCTTCGCACTCATTATTTATAAATATTAAAGGGGCACATCGATCCCCTGATCTCGTGTTGCCACCCGACCAGTGTCTCGGGGGCTACTGCATTGCCTATTCAATGCAGAAAATTTCAAGTGCAATACAGTTTCCAAGGAGATTATGATCCTTAGGTTGGTCGGCCACACCTAACCTGAGTCTCGAGGACTGAGCACGCCGCTTTTTGTGTCCCGAAGTATTCTGCCGAGCTAGGACTTGATCCTCAGGCCGATTTTGCGAATCAACCTGAGTCTTGCTACCTCTTGAGCATTGCGTTGGTTTTCCCTTGAAGAGGAAAGGGTGATGCAGCAAAGTACCGTAAGTATTTCCCTCAGTTTTTGAGAACCAAGGTATCAATCCAGTAGGAGGCCATGCACAAGTCCCTCGCACCTATACAAACAAATAAATCCTCGGAACCAACGCAGTAAATGGGTTGTCAATCCCTTCATGGTCACTTACGAGAGTGAGATCTGATAGATATGATAAGATAATATTTTTGGTATTTTTATGATAAAGATGCAAAGTAAAATAAAAGACAATAGAAATAGCTTGTTGTTGGAAGATTAATATGATGGAAAATAGACCCGGGGGCCATAGGTTTCAATAGTGGCTTCTCTCATGAGCATAAGTATTACGGTGGGTGAAGAAATTACTGTTGAGCAATTGATAGAATTGAGCATAGTTATGAGAATATCTAGGTATGATCATGTATATAGGCATCACGTCCGAGACAAGTAGACCGACTCCTGCCTGCATCTACTACTATTACTCCACACATCGACCGCTATCCAGCATGCATCTAGAGTATTAAGTTCATAAGAACAGAGTAACGCTTTAAGTAAGATGACATGATGTAGAGGGATAAACTCATGCAATATGATATAAACCCCATCTTGTTATCCTCGATGGCAACAATACAATACGTGCCTTGCTGCCCCTACTGTCACTGGGAAAGGACACCGCAAGATTGAACCCAAAGCTAAGCACTTCTCCCATTGCAAGAAAGACCAATCTAGTAGGCCAAACCAAGCTGATAATTCGAAGAGACTTGCAAAGATAACCAATCATACATAAAAGAATTCAGAGAAGATTCAAATATTTTTCATAGATAAACTTGATCATAAACCCACAATTCATCGGTCTCAACAAACACACCGCAAAAGAAGATTACATCGAATAGATCTCCACAAGAGAGGGGGAGAACATTGTATTGAGATCCAAAAAGAGAGAAGAAGCCATCTAGCTAATAACGATGGACCCGAAGGTCTGAGGTAAACTACTCACATATCATCGGAGAGGCTATGGTGTTGATGTAGAAGCCCTCCGTGATCGATGCCCCCTCCGGCGGAGCTCCAGAAAAGGCCCCAAGATGGGATCTCACGGGTACAGAAGGTTGCGGTGGTGGAGTTAGGTTTTTGGCTCCGTGTCTAGTATTTTGGGGGTCTGTAGGTATATATAGGAGGAAAAAGTACGTCGGTGGAGCAACGTGGGGCCCACGAGGGTGGAGGGCCGCCCTGGGGGTAGGCGCCCCCCCCTACCTCGTGCCTTCCTGGTTGATGTCTTGATGTAGGGTCCAAGTCCTCTGGATCACGTTCGTTCCGAAAATCACGTTCCCGCGGGTTTCATTCCGTTTGGACTCCGTTTGATATTAATTTTCTGTGAAACTCAGAAATAGGCAAAAAAACAGCAATTCTGGGTTGGGCCTCTGGTTAATAGGTTTGTCCCAAAAATAATATAAAAGTGTATAATAAAGCCCATTAATGTCCAAAATAGAATATAATATAACATGGAACGATCAAAAATTATAGATACGTTGGAGACGTATCAAGCATCCCCAATCTTAATTCTTGCTCGTCCTCGAGTAGGTAAATGATAAAAACAGAATTTTTGATGTGGAATGCTACTTGGCATAATTTCAATGTAATTCTTCTTAATTGTGGTATGAATATTCAGATCCGAAAGATTCAAGATAAAAGTTCAATATTGACATAAAAATAATAATACTTCAAGCATACTAACTAAGCAATTATGTCCTCTCAAAATAACATGGCCAAAGAAAGTTCATCCCTACAAAATCATATAGTTTAGTCATGCTCCATTTTCGTCACACTAGAATGCTCTCATCATGCACAACCCCGATGACAAGCCAAGCAATTGTTTCATACTTTCGTAATCTCAAACTTTTTCAACCTTCACGCAATACATGAGCGTGAGCCATGGATATAGCACTATGGGTGGAATAGAATATAATGATGGGGGTTTTGTGGAGAAGACAAAAAAGGAGAAAGTCTCACATCAACGCGGCTAATCAATGAGCTATGGAGATTGTTAATAGGTTAGTCCCAAAAATAATATAAAAGTGTATAATAAAGCCCATTAATGTCCAAAACACAATATAATATAACATGGGACAATAAAAAATTATAGATACGTTGGAGACGTATCAAGTCTCAGGGGCTAATGGGATCAGCGGTATCATGTCATCCTTCAGGTGCATCTCGGGTTTTAGACCGACACACACCTTGAGGGCTACTGGCTATACATATTGACAACAAATAAATTTACACGCATCAGAAATAAAATCCGTAAACAATCAGCCCAAGCCCGAGGTGGTGCATCACCTCGAAAGCAGTCCGGCATAAAGCTCGGATGGAAGTGGCTGGCTTTATAGAGGGCATTTCCGGCATTAAGCTCGGCTAACTTCCTTTAAACTTCTTCAAAGCCAAGGTGATCTATGACACCTCGTATATAGTCCGGCGTTGGAGCTCGGATACAGTCCGACGTTGGAACTCGGATAAAGTCCGGCATTGGTGCTCGGCTGCAAAAGATACCTCGAAATGCAATCCGGCATTGGAGCTCGGATGCAAGAGGACACCGCCGCTCGGGAACAACTTCAAAACCCAAGGTGAGCGTAAAAATAGCAAGGCATTGATAAAAGCCGATAACTTAAAGGGGCTCCTCGGATACCCGACATATAAACTCTTCGGATTCACTTCGGCGATCCTCAAGATCGCAGATGAGATGATTTGTTGAACCAGTTTTCAAGACCGACGACCGAAGATGAAGAACAGTTCGTAAGAATCGAGCAGCGTCCCCAACTTGAAGACCGGTTCAGGGGGCTACTGACGGTGTCCTGGACTAGGGGGTACTCACACGTCGTCTCCCGATCAGTTAGATTGGGCCGAGGACCCTCATGGCCGTATACTCATGGGCCAGTTCGGACGGCCGATGACATGCATGAGGAAGATTCCACAAGACTTGGTGATCAAGACAAGGACTCCTCCCCACCGGCGTATTCGACTAGGACTCTTGTTATCCTAGGCCTCTGGTGCATTATATAAACCGAGGCTAGGCTAGTTGACAGAGATATGTTAGATCATTATGACATTATTCATCATACCTCTAGGGTTTAGACCACAACATATGATCTCGAGGTAGATCAACTCTTGTAATCTCTGTATTCATCAAAATCAATCTAGCAGGAAGTAGGGTATTACCTCGATAGAGAGGGCCCGAACCTGGGTAAACATTGTGTCCCCTGTCTCCTGTTACCCATCGATCCATGACACACAGCTTGGGACACCCTTCCCGAGATCTGCCGGTTGTGACACCGACATTCACCACTCGGCCGCTCCGTGCGTCGCCTCTCGGTTGTGCACATCTTCACCACTCGGCTGCCCCGCGCATTCCCACTCAGTTGTGCACGTCTTCATCATTCGGCCACCTCGCGCATCCTCACTCGGCCGTCCCGCACCGTGCCACTCGGTTGTGCACGTCTTCACCACTCGGCCGCTCCGTGCGTCGCCTCTCGGTTGTGCACGTCTTCACCACTCGGCTGCTCTGTGAGTCGCCTCTCAGTTGTGCACGTCTTCACCACTCGGCCGCCCTGCGCATTACCACTCAGTTGTGCACGCCTTCATCATTCAGCCACCTCGCACCTCATGACCCGGTCGCCCCGCGCGTCGCCACTCGGTTGGCCACGTGTTCACCACTCGGCCTCTTCGCGCGTCGCCACTCGGTTGTGCACGTCTTCACCACTCGGCCGCCCCGCGCATCGTCACTCGGTTGTACACATCATCGCCCCTCGGCTGCCTCACGCGTCACCATCAGTTGGACATGTCTTTACCTCTACACCCCCAACATGGGAACAACTAAGTTACTCATATGATCAAACCTCATATCGCACTCTGTTGCAAGCTTACCTCTTTCGAGCATCACTTGGGGGCTGCGCACAGCCGTGAGCCATGCCGTCCTCAGGGTTTACGCCCATTTAATCAACTTGTTGATCACATCAGTAAAAAAATTCTGACCATACATGCTAGGTCCGCCAAAGATCTATAAGGGTAGCACCGTCCACTCGGACGATCGCCCCAAATTATTACCTAGAGTCATCTTCAGGACTGTAAAAGGGTGAAAATGACGCTCCTCTACGGATACACTTGGCCCTTATTCTAGGCACCAAGGCGTCAGTTTCGCAAACTTGGACTCAGAGATGGCATGTGCTGGTGTTCCATGGGATAATGAGTGGCCTCTCTCCGGAGAGTCAGCCCACACAGTAGCCTCGCCACTCGGGTTTCATGGCACGTCCACGTCAGACCGCTAGTCTATCTCTTCCGGGAGACATACGAGTGCCACCAAGTTTTTCCTTGCAGTCAACATACCCCGATCAATCGGGAAGCACGTCCGCTCGGACAAATGCCCCTTTCATGTAAAAAGGGTTAAAACGAACCTCCTCTACAGATAAAATGTACTCTTACAAATACACCTTCAACACAAAGCTAACGGTCAATGTAAGAAGTACTACTATAACAATTACTCCCTGGAGTGTCGAGCTTTTTTCTAGAGTCGGCAGTTTCAAGGCCGAATTCATTCATCGTGCCGAGTGCACAAAGATTCACTTGATTGATCTAGTTCCAGGTTGAATTTATTTACAGTGCCAAGTACACGAAGATTAGTCTCACTGACTCAGCTCCAGGCTGAGCTTATTTACCATGCCAAGTGCTTGAAAATCCATTCGGTTGACTCAATTTCAGACAAAGATATTTACCATGCCGACTGCATGGAGGTTTACCAGGAGACTTAAACCCTCTGTCAGACTCATCTAGTCCGACAGAGGCTCGGGGACTACACCCAGTGGGTGCACTCAGCTTGCCCCCACTGGAAGAGAGCTCAGAAAGAAACATTTTGCTCGGTGAAGACCAGCTCCTGATCACTCAAGGACTACTCGACTTCTGAGTCGGAGAGGAACAACTTCGATCAGAACCAACTAAGAAGATTTTTTTTCTCTCAGACCCTCGCCGACTGCCCGCAGTCGACGATGATCTCGGGGACTAAACCCAGTGGGTGCACTCAGCGTGCCCCCACTATAGTAATCTCCACTCGGTACGGCCTGACCAGTCCGAGTGACAAACAACAAACAAACAACTTCTAAGGCTCCCATCGGCTACCCAATTTTTTTTGCTATAATTGAGTTTAACGCTCCTCTGTGGACCTGTTTTGAGCCTTCTTCTAGGACTCAAAGCGTGAAACTCATAAGTTTGGATCTAGAGCCGACTCGTATTGATGTTCCTCCGGGATAAGAATGGCATCTCTCCGAGAGAGCGGTCCATGCGTCGATCTTGTTGCCTGGATTTAATGACACATCCATACTCTGATCATGAGTTAACCTCTTCCGAGAGATGATCGAATGTCACCAAGTTGCTCCTCGCGGGCATTTACCCCAGATCTGTCGGGAAGCGCAGTGCTAGAATCCATTGAGATTTTGTTCAAACCTTGGTTGTCTGAAAGCACGATGACGGGTACCGAGTATTTTCGTACCAACTCGGGCCAAATTGTGTCTTTCACAAACTTGTTCTGCAAAATTACAACCGATTCGGGGGCTAATGTTGAGGACACACATAATAGGTAGGCCCACGAAGAGTCAAAATATCACAAAGCATGGGGTCCACACATGAGGTGGGTCCAGATAAATCTCATTCATACGTATCCACTCGGACATATCGACGTATGATCCACTCGGATGGCAGGCAACCACTCGGTAGTATGATTCACTCGGATATGCGAAGACCAACAGTCGGCAAGGCAGTCGAAGCATCATACCAGTAGTAGGCTAACATTATGGCACTCATGCCCCACTTTGTAACATAGGAGGTGAGGGGGTGGCACACTCTATATAAGCCACCCCCACCACTAGACTGGCATGTTCTCATTCTTCTCCCTCTACTCTCTCGCCATTAGTCTCAAGACTTAGCTCTGGCTTGGGTATTCGTTCCTCTCTCTCTCATTGTAATCTCCGGATACATACTCAGATAAAACAAAGCCTCTCCGGAGCACGAGACGTAGGGCTGTTATCTCCACCGTGAGAGGCCCGAACTCGCTAAAACCACCGTGTCACCCATATGCATCTCGACAGATCATGCTTCGTTACCCTATACCTTATTATTGTCGGAATCGTTCCCACGACACTAGTAGCTCGGCCTCTCGCACCACCTCCTATAGCTCCATTCTCTCTGTCTATCCCTCTCGTTGGGCCTTATTTGCCTCTAACAAATGGATGTACACCGACCGATCTCCCGCTATACATATAGCTAGCTAGGTCCTTATAACTCATTTTTCCCACGCGTCGATTGATCTACCTCATTAGATATGTCTCTCCCTTCCTCCGAGAAACAACAATTGATCTACTGATCTAGTTAGGTTTGCTTACCAAACACATGGTTCCCCTTCATCATCCATGCATGCGTCCCGGCAGATCTATCACGGACAGGCACACACAGAAACACATCGCCACTCTTATTGATAATATTGCAGTTCTACCCTCAGTTTGTCTAGTAGGCTTGTCCCACCATCTTCGAGAAGAAACTCCTTCACCCATCCAGCACTCTATCCCTCTCCCTCTCTCTCTCTCTCCTCTCTCTCTCTCTCTGTCCGAACCTATTTCCCGTCCTTCAGTTATGTATGGATGTCGACCATTCTCCCTCAAGACATAGCTGGGTCTCTCCTTCTCAACACATATACGAGTTGTTCTACCTCTCTAGTTAGGCCTCTGCCTCCCCCCTCCCCCCCACTACAAAAAAATACACTTCCGTGATGATACGTGTTTGTCACAGTAGGTCGCATTTTCTGGCATGCATGTACATCCATGACGATTTTATGACAGAATCAAGATAGTCATACCTGTGCTGTCGTAGAAGTGTTCCATGACATTACCAAAATTATCATCACAGAATTGTCCACTTCCATGACGATAAATCCCGCGTCACGGAAGTGCTTTCGTCAAGGGTGACCGACACGTGGCATCCACCGTAACAGAACGCCGTTAAGCTATCGGGTCGGGTTTTGGATCCGATAACCCGTTAACAGCCCCGACCAATGGGGATTTTCCATGTGTAAAATCATCATTGGCTGGAGGAAACACATGTCGGCTCATCGTTGGGACAGATGTCATCCACTCATTGGACAGAAGGCGCCTATGATACGTCGACACGTGGCACGGCCCAACAGAGGCCCATTCCTGTGAAAAGGCCGGCCCGTTTGACTTGGTCAAAAGGTGGCGGCCGGGTCGGCCCATGTAAAGCCTATTAACGGCCTGTTCGCATATAGCCCATTTACAGCCCGCTAACCCAAGGCCCGTTACGCCCTATCCGAATTAGGCCCAGTAGCGTCATCTGGGCCACCCAATATGATTCCAGCCCGTTTTCACTTCTGGCCCATGTATGGCCCATGACGTCTTTCGGCCCATATGAGGCCCTATGTAACTCTTGGCCTATTAACGGCCCGTGGTGAAACTGGCCCGTAATGAATAGTGTACCACTTTACACCCATTAACGGCCCGTGGTGAAACTGGCCCGTAATGAACAGTGTATCACTTTATACCCATTAACGGCCCGTTATTCGGTTGGGCCGTTTCCAGCCCATGTTATCTTTCGGCCTTCTCAGAGCCCATTTATTCTTGGGCTCATTTCTAGCATTCGTTTACTTATGGCCCGTTACTGTCATTTTCTGCTTGTGGGCCAAATTCAGCCCGTGGTTACAGTCGGCCCGTTTTTGGTCCGTTAATACGTTGGGCCGTTTTCATAGCGTCATCAAATACGGCCTATTAATGATGGCCCGTTATGGTCGGCCCATGAACGGACGATTCCAACTCTAGCCCATTTATGGCCATAATGCGGCCTGTTATTGGCCCATGTTTGGCCAATCGATCATACTGCCCGTATAAGGCTCATTGATGATACGGCCCGTAGAAGGCCCATTGTTTCGACGGCCCGTAGAAGGCGCATTGTTTCTACGGCCCGTAGAAGGCCCACTATTTCTACGGCCCGTAGAAGGCCCACTGTTTCTACGGCCCGTAGGAAGCCCAGTGTCACTACAGTAAATATTAGCCCATGGTTATTGTGGCCTAGTTTTAAAAAATAGGTTATTGCAGCCACTAGCAAACCGCAGAAAAAGAACTGCAATGACTACAAGCAAACAAATAAACAAGACAACAAGGAAATAAATAAGCAAGCAACTTACGCTAGGCTATCACGGTTATCACACATATTACATTCACTGGGCATCAAAGTGTGCCACCAGTGCAAATAAACGCGCCGACAAAAGAATATACAAAACTGAGAGCACTTTAGAAGGCACTAGGCCTGGCCACGTCGGGCCCCCCAAACAGCTGAAGAAGCTGAGTAGACCTCAGTTGTGTCAACGATAGATGCATCAACACTAGATTTAAGGCATGATGGTGCGCACGGCAGTCCTCTGACATCTTCATTGCATCTTTGACTTCAAGTCGGAGCTGAGCTGAAGCAAGCCTTTCCGCTTTAAGTTGAGACTGAAGAAGTCGAACTGATTGAGGCAGCGACTGCACAGAGGTTGTCTCACACCTGCTGGTGAGTAGCTTCAACTCACTGTCTTCATCAAGACAGGACCTTGGGGTCATCTCGCTGTCCTCAAGATGGTTTGGCTCACTATCTTCCCTAAAGTTCTGCCTGGCGTAAGAGATACGAGTCTGAAAGAGAAACAAGGAGACACGTAACAGGTTTCACAATTATATAAGCAAATAAATGGATCTGTTCTGCATAAGGAACATGTTTTTACAACTACAATTTGAAACTGGTAGTTGTTGCAAACATCCAATCAGATGTAAACAGCAAAGCAAACAGCAGTGGAGGAAATGATGCCTATCCAAATCTATACTAGAACAAAGTTTGAAGGCTTGAGAAGGATGAACTTACATTACATGTTAACACGGGCTGGACAAAGCCCTTCTCCATGTTGATGGAAGGATAATTCAATAAATTCCCCAAAGAAAATTCTTTATAAGCGTTGCCATTATTCTACATTTTGCAAAGAGTAAATATAGATCAAATAATATTGGAAGAAACAGAGGATAATGAAGCTCAGGTGCAGACTGATGATACATAATCAAATAGCAATTAATTAAGTACATCGTTACAAGGCAAAAGGGAGAGAGGTACTGACAAGAGCAATGCAGAGCCCATTATTGTTTTGAGATCGTATGATCCTTTGAGCAAGGAGATTCATCTGAAATTAGTTTTCATACAAGAGAGAAGGTAAGGCACAAGCAGAAATTTAGGAGTTCAAATTTTGAATTGATATCATAGACAGTACCTGACGCTGGGCTCCCAGCAGTTCTAATAGGGGTTTGGCCACTGGAGTAGGGGTAAAGTGTGGTACAGTTGGGCCTGTGTTTTCTGTGGCTGCTGATCTATCTGATTTAACAGGTATCACTACCTTTTCCAAATACCTAGTTTGTACTCCTTGAGGATCTGCACTCACCCTCTTCCTTTTGGACATCTATTACGAAAGAACAACATTTGACTGGAAAAACATAGTGTGACGACACATGGAATAGGTACAGAAAATGGATAGGTATGGCATATACTCATATATGATGCTTAAACTAAGCAGATGGTGTAACAAAGTAGAAGTAATGCAAGAGGTCAGATGCAAAATATGTGCGACCAATACAACTTTGCAAAGTTAGAGCAAGCACCTTGATGGGTGAATAAGATAGGCCATCCTCCACCATGCCAAGTTTGTTAGCCAGTGGATCGTTCCGCAATATTCCTCTCGTGCGCCCATTCTCATATTCATTTTGATAATGTTCAATATCTGACATGCATGAAAACATAAAAACAAGTGAGATTTTCTTTGTAATGCAGAAGTGATTCTAATCCAATACTGCCTCCCTGTAAACCCCTTTGTGCTATCTCTGCAATTCTTTTAAAAGATGCCATGCATGCTGTAATTTGTTGTGTGCATTAATATAATGTGGCCTACTACTCAAAATATGAGAGCTCCAGAAGTGATGACACTTCGCAGATGATAGCTTCAACATATAGTAAAGAAGAACAAGTCGACCTGACCTGACAGATTCAAAATATACTAAGGGAGAACAACTCGACCTGACCAGTCGACCGCAAGAGAAGAGTATCATCTTAAAGAAGAGCAGAAGAGCAAGCAGATTGAAGATATTACAAGTCTTTCAATACAATGTCGGTTGGCCACCCATGATGAACCAGAGCGCACAGAGAAATACTATTCTTTCCGGTCTCTCCATATGTGGCTCACATGCATTTCGAAACTAAAGTAGGAACATTTAGCTAACCAATTAAACATCTCTCAGTTTTACTAATATCAGCAATAATATCAGATATGAATTTGTACAACTAAGCTTGTTTAGCTCGATGGGTGGAGCAGTGCTATTACGACACGAACCACGTAGGCTGATTGTGGTCATCATAAAATGGGGAAAACATAAGCATGATGAGTACAGTGTTGACCGTGGCAGTGGGATGGCAGATCTGAAGCTGCAAACCGCGCAAAGGGTAGTTAGCAACCGATGTTTGCTTTGAAATAACAACTAAGATTTGGTATGGACAAGAAAGTACGGTCAACAAGTGACAAAGAAATGCAATTATGCTGTCTCTCTATATGTCGCGACATGCATTTGGAAACTCAAGTGGGACCTTTAGCTAACCAATTAAATGTGTCGGTTAACTAATATCAGTATCATATCACAATCATATTTGAACAACTAAGCTTTCGAATTCTGAGTGTTGTGTTGTTTAGCTTGAAGGGTGGAGTAATGCTAGTACGACAGAAAGCACCTACGCAGATCATAGTAGAGTAGATAAAAGGGGAAAACCCTAAGCATCAAGAGAAAAATCAGGAAAGTGGAACTAGCTGGACCAGTGGGTGGCGCACATGCTTTTCGAAACGAATATAGGAACATTAGGTGACCAATTAAACATTCTCTGTTTTAGTGATATGAGCATCATATCAGATTCGTATTTCAACACGTAAGCTTTGGGTTGAGGTCTTGAGGAGCAGTGCTAGCACGACACGAAGCACCTACGATGATGGTAGTGAATATAAAGGGGGGAAACCATAAGCTTTACGAGTATAGTGCCCGTGCCATGGCGGATCTGAAGGTGCAAACCGGACAAAGCTACTTCGCAACCAATGTTTGCTTTCAACTAGCCACTACGATTTGGTACGGACAAGAAAAGTACAGTAAACAAATTACGATCTATTTTCCGGGTGAGATCAATAACTTAAGCACATATGGAAGAGTACCACCTCTCTTGCGACGCCGTGTAGGCCTATGCTGATACGTTGAGGGTGCTGCGGGTGCGATGGCTGTCGGCGGCGGGGAAGAAGACTTTAGACGGCAGACGGCCGGGTCGGGGGATATATCCTGTTGCCGTGGACGAGGCGGTCGTAGGAGCGGCAACGGCAAGGTGGACGACGGCGCCGATGAAGCGAGAGGAGGCGATGAAAGGATCCTGGTCCAGCGCCGTGGATGAGAGACGTCCATCTCTTGCAGTGGACGACGGGGTAGGGGTAGCGGCTCCGGCAAGGTGGAGGATGGGGTGGCGGACGGAGGAGGCTGGCCGCAGTGCGGAGGTTGTCGTGCCGCCGACGGTGTATGAATGGGGAAATGGAGGGGAGGGGGGATCTCAAACTTTGGGACGCGCTTCTCTGAAATGGGGGAAAGTTACGAACTTATCCCCCGTTTAAAATTTCGGACATCGCGTCGGTTGGGGATAGGACGGTAATCTCGCATCTCCCAAATATTTGCCGGTAACTATTTCGGGCGAGGAGAGGGTGTTTTGCCGCCCACGGTTGGCGCCCACGGTGTATGAACGGGGCTGACAGGTAGGGCGGTTGTGTCACGTCTGATGGAAGTTACACATCTGCCCCTATTTAAAATATTAGCCTACATCGATTTCGGACGAGGAGAGTTTGTTTTGCCGCCCACCGTGTATGAATGGGGAAATGGAGGAAGAGACACATGTCTTTCGGACGAGCTTGAATCAAATGTGTTTTGCCGCCCACGTTTGGCGCCCACCGTGTCTGAATGGGCTCAGAGGCCGTCGTGTCACGTCTGATTGAAGTTACTAGTCTACCCCTATCGACAGCAGTGTAAATCCGGTCGATAAGGATGTCAAGTGTCAGGGGTAGACAGTAATTTCCATCTCGCAAACACTTGCTTCGGGCAGCCCACAAATTATAGTGGGTGTTTAGCCGCTTCGTTCAAAACTTGGGAGAATTAGCATTCACGTTTGCCCTGGGACCTGGCAAACTAAATTCAAATCCAATTTGTATTCGATTACGAATATCCACAGATAATTATACGTTTTGTTATTTATTTCTTCAAAACCACAACAAAGATTTATTCCACCTTTATATATGATTATGATTTAGAAATGTCGTGATCTTCGAATTCAGTAGGTTGGATACACTCTGAGTCAAACAGTTATTTCATCCAATACAATATGCTCACACGAAAAACAGTTCACCTTATGTCAATCATACAAGTACTGAGGATTACCTCGCCTAAAAAATTCGGATCATTACAACACATGGACAACATAGGGGGTCTTGCAACATAATCCATTCAGAGACATGACACAACATGCAAGTACAATAATCTAATGACAATTTCAACTGGTATCTAAAGAAGAACCGGGATTACCTTGGGCTTCAGATAGCAGAAACAGCAGGACCTCCTCCGTCTTCAAATGCAACATTCTTACTTCCTCCAATTCTTGGGTTGCTTGCATAATGCGTGCCGCTAATTCCGTAATTTCCAGCCTCAAGATAAAGATTACCTCATTCATGGCAGCCACACCATCTCTTTCTGCCTCTAGTAGAGCCTCAAGCACTATAATATCTGTGCTCAGACTGCTCTCCGGCGGTGTTGCCTCTGAACTGCTACCATCTGGTAACATGGATGGCGCACTGCTTCCACAAATAGATTCTGGGGTTGTACATTGTGTCCTAGTGTGAACGGCATCCTGAAAGGTTTCTGCTGGACATCAGTAAGAGATAGTTATCGTATGATCCAGGCAGTAAGCTTACATGGTAAACGACGGACGAATTATTGCCGAGCATGGCAAACTATATTTAAATGGTTCGAAGCAGCATCAGCCGAAAAGAAATTAAAATGGTAAGATGAAACTAGGGATGTAAGTGGCAAATAAACGACATCCGCCAGTCCCATCTAGTTAGTTTTTGCTACCTCCCTAGTTCATTTTCCTCAAAAAACAAAAACTCTTTTGAACTATCATACCACTAGTGGACTTTAATCAGGATTAAACGGGACCCAGTTGACATCCCTAGTTGAAAGGGAGTGTACAACCGCTATATTTAAGTTGCCAAGGCATCTAAGCAGTTGAAATAATCTGAGAAAGCACTTAACAGTGTGGCCTCATATAAACTACGAAGACAGTCTTGTGATGAAGTTGAGAGGAAAAGTTAAGGACTCAAATGAAATAGGCATGCATTTCTTTATGATAGTACAGCAGGCACTGCTGACATATTGGCCAACTCAGGTATAGCGTAACAACAAATAAGCATTCGAATCAAGCAATACAGCAAAGCAGACAACTGAACTATTTGTAATTCGGTAGGATTACACGTTGAGGGCACAAGCCAAGAAAGCAGCCCACTCGCATTACATTTCACATGTACTAAAACACACTGGCTTACCATATGTTGCTGTGAAGCCTAGCTGTTGTTGCAATGTTCTTTGAAGATATCGTCAGCATCCCGTGGTTGCAAATCTAGTTGTTGTAGTTTATTCTGCACCATCTATTTAGGTAAAATTAATTTTAATCGCATGCACTGGTCCGAATTGATCATCAATGGTTCATCTAAACTAATGAAAGAAGGGTGTGTGCATACACGACAATATATCTGCTTCCCTCTATTTTTATGCTTGTTTGAGGTGCCAACCCCAAAAGAACAAATATTTTGCTTGATGGGGTTGGCAGCTCCATAATTAATAGAAGCATCAAATTAGTCATGCAACTTGGGAAGATCAAGAACACACAAACAAGTAATGAACAGAGGCTCGGAGCAGTGATGTAATAGCTAGCATCAGAAAATGTAGGGTAAAACGAACAAAAAGCAGCGGAACCACATGCTAGTTTGCTTATGTGTAATTAAGCATAGAGAACATTAAGCAGTCTGATGGAACCAACAGCTGGCATCAGAACAAAACTAAAGCATATTAACTATATGTGCACTGGTATGTAATTTAGCACATGTAACATGTTCACTGCCAGAAGTATGGTCCTACGGGTGCAAGCAGAATAACGCGTCTCATGAAAAACTGAATGATGCCCTGAAGAAATTCAAAGGTGCGGTGCTTATGCTAGGAAAGTGAACGTAGGCGCCGGCCATTGGATAATAGTACCTGATTCTCGGCGGCGTATGGGTATCGTTGTCATACTTGATAGCTAAGGATTGTCGATGGTGCTCGTGTTGCGGTTGAGTTTGGGCCGGCTGTTGCCGTCGCTGAAGCGGCTCTGGTGCTACGGTTGCGGCGCCTGTCGACATACAAGAAAGCTCATCTGTGGTAAGTGAACAGTTGCACGATAAAGAGAAAAACCAAAGGAGTACAAATCGAAATAACCTGATGAGGTTGCGGCGTCGGTAAAGCAGGGCCGGTGGAGTTGAATATGGCGTCCGTGGAGCGGGTCCGGTGCAGTGGACGTAGGCTTTGGCGGGCGCGTTGTACAGTGCTTTCGGTGAGGCAGATCTGTTGCGGCGGACGAGGGCTTGTATGAAGGGCCAGCGAAGGGGCGGACGAGGGAGTCAGTGAAGGGCCTACGCTGTGGTGGACGAGGGCGCCGGTTAAGCAGATCCAGTGCGGTGGACCATGATGGCGGTCAAGGAGATCTGGAGCGGTGGACAAGCCAGTCGCTGAAGCGGCTCCGGTGAAGTGCTGAGTTGGCAGTTGGGGGTTCGAAGGTGCGAAAGGTAGATCCGGTGGGGTGTGAGGTCCACCGCTACGGCGGAGGACTAGATTCGGCGACTTGCCGTGGTTGGGGGGGTCGGGGAGGGGAAGGGGAGGGGCTCTGGGGAAGAATGTTGGGGGCAAAGAGGGGAAAACAATGGAGTTACCAAAGCAGCCCTTTTCCGTTCATGTGGCAGGGGTAAAACAGGAATATCGCAGGGCTAAACTTTCGGGCGTGTGATATTTCGATGTGAGCGGGAAGTTTGAAAGCTTTTGGCGCCTAAAATTATAAGTACTCTCCTCTCGTACGGCCGACTATGATATCATGGCCAACAATTTGCTTGTTTTGCACGCAAAAAAAGTGCATGTTTTGAAAATCAATGTCTCCAACTCGAAACTTAGATTGTCCATTCAATTCAAATATGGATCATTGAGCTACTACAAGCAAATACCATCATACGGTCCAATTCAAATGAAATTCCAAATGTGTTTATCCTAAATATGATGACAAAAGCAAAAATGTGTATGTGTATGAATAAAGTGGATGATTATAAAGTTTGAACATGCCCGTATGTGTATATCTCTTGGTTTGATATATGAATTTGAAATCACGAAATCCTGGCTTAAAAAATGTACCTCCGTTTAAATGAATTACAAAAGCTAATGATGGAGTCGAATTCCAAAATTCCAATCTTAGGTTTATAATTCTGGTACATCAAGGTATATCACGCATGTTCAAAAGTATCGTTATCTCATAGTACAAACTATGAAACAAATTGATCAACCATGAGTGCACAATATCTCAATTACGCTAAAGTCCCTCAAATATAGACACCTCACTCTTTATCTGAAGTCAACCCCCCCCCCCACCACACACACACACACACACACATAGAGAAGTCGTTCTCTCCCCCAAACACCAACACACAAGCACAATAACACCCCTCTCTCTTGTAAAGTCCGGACCCCAACATAGGTCTCTATCACTTTGTCTCTCGGGCATGCACACATCTCTTCCCTCACTCTCTAGGTCTCCCGCTATCTCTCTTACCCAAGCACACACACTATGTAGAGTGTATATTTCCCATATACACAAAACGTCGCCCCCAAACGTCTATCTCCCTAGTTATGTGGTTCTCGCGCACTCACCTCACACACCACCCCCACTGCAAACAAGCACACTTTGTCTCTTTGTGCACCACTCTCCTCTTTCTATCTCTCCCACATGTGGACCCGACCCAGCTCCTTCCCTGTATACATATATGTCGTGACTCTTTGCATAGCTCCCTAATGTATAATCGTTCTCGATTTCGCACATTGTTCTCTACACCATCTATTCCAGATCTCTCATGAAGTCCCTATCACACACACGGTGACTCGCTTCCCTTGCGTCTCCGTTCATAGGCCAATTTCAGACAACATCAACATTGTCTCCCTATCTATACGCCATTTATGGACACAAACGACCCTCTCGCCCCCTCTCTTCCTCTATCTCTCTCTCCATCGCTAGCTCTCTCTTTCTCTCGCTCTCACACCCCTCTCCCACACACACACACACTCGATGTCTCTTCCAAATAGTCTGCTCCCCCCGCCCGCACCCGTGCTATCTCGCTACAACTCATGTCACACCATTCCCCCTTCCCTAATACTAGGTTTACATCATCAGTGGTCTCTCTACTCCACCTACACTCTCTCCCTCTCACACACAAACGCGTGCACAAACACACACAGACACACACAAACACCCATTTATCTGGATCCTCATCTCTCCTCATGTCCGCATGTGTATCTCACACACTCACTCTCTAATTATGTATATGTGTCTCCACGTTACACAACACAAAGCCCCATGTACATGTCTCTCTCTATCCTCCACACACATAGACACAAAGAATCTGTTATCATTGCCTCAGTCTCTAACATATGACACACGCACACTGTCTCTCTCTCTCTCTCTCGCAAACACGCTCAACAAGGGTTTCCCCGTGAATAACTTACCGTCTATTCATCAACAGTCGTGGCAGTACGGCGAACACGAGAAGTGAAAAAGAATAAATCTACACATGCTTGGACCACCTAGTATGACTACTAGGACTAGAGCAAGCCAAAAAGCGCGCCGCCGTCACCCCCTCCTTGTCGGCGACGGGAAAATCTTTGTTTTACACAGTCGAGAAGTCATTGTGCTAAGGCCCCACATGCCGAGGCGTTGAATAGAATGTAGATGCTAGTTTACGGAAGCAAGTATCGATAATACGTTTGTATCTCCATACTTATATTTCTTTTCTTATAAAAAACCGAGTTGGTGATGATGGTACATGTGCCATCTTGCAATATAGACCGTCCGATCTATATCTGACGGATGGAAATTAAACTAAAAGATACCCACACCCCTCTCCACATTTGTAGACAAGGCCTTCCCTCGTTCATCCTTATCTCTAACAAACCTCATTGTTGAGCAATTAAGAAAGGAAGCCTCTGGAACAAACTGGCCTGGTGGCCGCTGCCGTCGTCGTCAATCCCCATGCCTCCGATCAGTCCGACCACCCACCACCACCACACCCCACTCCTCTTCACCTTATCTCATATTTCTCGAGATATCATTAGTTTTTACACATGGGATTACTCACGCAAGGGTCAATCACAACAAGTGTTTGCCATCCGTCGTTTCTGACCATTAGATCTACATCTAACGATTGTGAGGTAAGTTGTTGCCTTTTCTCACCAACATCCCACTTGTCCACCAATTTGCAGAAAAACCCATAATTAGTATTTTAAAACCAACCACATCCATCCCCGACCTCACCAAAACAGCCCAAGGAATATATTCTAATTGAAACATAATATATCTCTAGTGACATATGTATATCAAAATTAGAGTGTTTTGTACCAAGTTTGTGAATAAGTATTATTCTAATTATGATTCGTTGCAACGGACATGAACATTGCTAGTATTTCCAACCATGCATTTTTTCCTAGTATTCCATAGTTTCGAGTTTTCCATCAAGATATTAGTCACCCATGGTTGATATTTACTTTCAATCAGGTACACATATGCACTATGTAACTAGCCTTGCTTATTGGCTTCCAAAGCTAACTTTCACTTCTACTTACAATATGTAGAGTATTTAACAAAAAACTACCACTTTCAACCATTCCTAGGAAGAATCTATTATACAAAAAATAGCAAAAACATACCCAAAATTTCTTAATCCACGCCAAAAACTACCTAGTACTCCTACCGATTAGGTTCGTTTAAATCAATTTATGACAGGGTTGGCCCACACGTCCGTGCTGAGAGGCAGCTTAAACCAACACATTTTGTTTGACCATTGACACGAGGGACCCACATCTGACCTTCTATCCTGTTATTCCCCCTCAAATCATTATTTTTCCTGAACATTACTTCAAACAGTACTGATGCGTGTTCGTCGGCGGCGCCGGTGATGAGTGAGTTGGCCGCCGCTCCGCCGGACGGGCCGGACGCCGTGCTGGCCTCCGCACGGGTTGGCAGGCTGGCCCAAGCGTGACTCACAAGCGAGCAAGCCGCCGCGCTGGCCTTCTCTCGAGCCAGATGGCTGGCCTTAGCGCGGCGCGCGCGAGCAAGCCGCCGCGCTGCCGTGCCAATCTAGCTAGCAAACCTTGCAGACAAGCAGCTGGACGGAGCTATCTTGGCTAGCTAGCGGCCGCGAGCGCCGGACGGAGCTGGCATCCGGGTTGCCGCAACATGGGCTACGCACCGCCGGCGGTTTTGACCTCGCCTTCTACCGGCGGTGTTAGCTGCGTCCCATGGCCGAGGATGACTAGGTGGACGGGCCGGAAGTAGGAGGTCACTCGAGGATTTTTGTTGGTAAGAGCATGTACAATGGTTGATAAGGTAGTCTTATCTTAAGTCTGCCACGCATGCAAGTGGTAGTAGTTTCTTGGCATTTTAGTGGTTTCTTGCATTATTAGAGCAAGTACAATAGAGCTGAGTCAGCGGGCTATAAGAAATAAACTAGTATATTTCTAATTAGTTGGAGGAAAGAGATAAGGAGAGAGAAGGTAAGCGGGCTCTTCGTGAAGAGCCAGCTCTAGCACGTGCTGCTAGGCACTTTGTGAGAATGAGAAGTGGGCCACATAATAAAAAAGTAGTACACTCTTTTGATCTATTATTGTACATGTTGGCTATAAGATGGGCTGTAGATGACATAGCACTGGCTTATAGCCAGCAGCTGGCTATACTATTAACCATGCTCTTAGGGGTTTCTTGTAAGGAACAATGTACGTACTACTAGCGACAAAAGGCGATTCTAGGTTGCGTTGTACTCCAATGAGTACTACTAGTGGTCGCGGGAGTGTATACCTCGTTTTGTTGGTTCGATCCCGGGCGAACGCACGGCGGCCTTTTTAAAAAAAATAGTGCTACTACTGTCGGGGATATACCCCGCGGTATGACCCGGCCGGAAGTATGACTCGGCCGGATTTGGCGCTTCACTGTGGGGCGCTGGAGAACTGGCGACTCACGGGTCTGGCGGCTCACTATCACACGATTCACGAGCCTGACGACTCACGGATGACCCCGACGGCGGGTCAGATAGAAGACTAGACCCAAGGCCCGGAAGGCCGGCTCACGTTTATGATGGGCCGGCTTAAGAAGAAAGGGATGACGAATATTTCCTTTACGAGGAAGCAAGACCCGGACTTGTAATTAACTTGTAAGAGAAGATAGATTAGTCCTAGTCCTACTAGGACTCCACATGTAACCCGCCCCTCTAACTTATATAAGGAGGGGCAGGGCACCCCAAAGGAGGGAGGCAACAAGAAATAATCTCTAGGGCTAAATACCAAGAGCCAGAGCCGGCGACTTTCCCGTGGTCATAATAAGACTTAGCCTCAAACAGCACGTAGGGTTGTTACCGGATGATGTTTCCTGGGGCCCGAAGCTGTCTAACCCCTTGTCTTGTGCGTTGATCCGCCCTGCGTCTCTCATCCCAATCAACCCCTCTCAAGCTACTACAAAGATGCCTTGGCCTCACGACTAAGTCCTTATACCTAGGACATCTGACGTGTTAATTCCACGACAGTTGGCGCCCACCGTGGGGCCTGCGTACGGTGGTGTTGAGTTCTTGAAGGGATCTTTATCAGGGATCAAGAAATTCGCAATTTTCTGGGTGAAGAGGAATCATTGCAGAAATATTTACATTGTCTCGAAGGCACACGGTCGGATCAAGTCCCTTTCAAAGTTCAAGGGAAATTAGGGTTTGGGTTGTGGTTTGTTTACTGCTGCAAGTCGCCGAGACCAAGCGGTCGAATCGTTGGAATCCTTGTTTTTTTCTGGTCGACCAATCAAGAGGCACACGCACAAAGGAATCAGACTAGATGTGGTGTCCTCAAAACAATGGGAAGACACCTCTGTTCGTACAAGACAACAGTAGCAATCATAATACTTCAATTAGTACTCTGCCACGTGATGGTCAGGTTGATCTACAACTCCAAATTTTATATTGGCCAAAACTGCTACATGGGGAAGTGACCAGATCGGAATTGCCTTTGCAAACTCATAGAGAAAATATATACTAGTATCAAGAAAGACTGAAGCTCTCATATGGTCAGACAATCTGTCCCGACACTAGATGTTGGGGTTAATATGCAAGTAAAACAAAACACCAGGATGAGCAAGGTCAGATGATGGGAATCGATCTTGCCTTCACGGCCTCGCCCTACTGCTCGCTTCGGACCGGGCGTTTCCAAGTCTACTGTCGCTGGTTCATTATAGTGGTTCTTCTCCTCGCTCTGCCCCGCAACTGAGTAGAGCCACTTTGGAGCGACCACTGGCCCGAGCCGCCTGCTGCTGCGTCGTTTTCGTCTCCGTTTTTCGCTGCCATTGGACGATTCGCCCACGCTGACGCCCCTCTGCTTCTGCATGAGTTGCCGTGCCGGGTCGCGCCTGCCTCCGCTGTTGTGGGTTTCCACGCCACACGCGCTGATTTCTTCTGCCTCACCGCATCGGCGGGTCGCGCTCATTCCCCAGTTTCGGCGCCGGCAACACCTCCGCTTCGAGTTCACCTCGCCATTGCATTGAGCCGCCGACCGGGTCTTACACGTCACTTCCGCCTCTACCGTGGTCCTGCGCTGACCCGCCGTGCCTATGGCCTCTGAGCCGCTGGGTTCGCCCCGCGCGGAGGTGCAGGCATGGAAAAGTTGTGACAGTTTTCTTGATGGACGCTCGCGCTGTGGGCTACTTCTCTGGTGCATTAGCATGTGAACAAGGGACAGGCCAAGGGGTACAGGATACTGGGTCAATTTTTCGTTGCTGTGCCCGGATAAGCGACTCCGATGATCAGTCTGATACACTACGAGAAAACCATTATTCAGCAGCAGGAGTAGCGATGCTATCCACATGCATCAATTACTAATGAACACTTGCTATGCGTCAAGCACAACGACTTGGATCTCAAGGCATTCAAAGTCGATTGTTATTCAGAAAAGGGGGACAAAGGAAGACTCATGTGGGTGCTGGTGCTACAGTAGACGTGCATAGGTGTGCGCAAGTCGCCGCTCGTATAGCTTAATTTACATCAACCCGCCGGAGCCGTGTTGAGCCACCCTTGCCGCTCTGAGCCGCCGGAACTATATTGAGTCGCTGGTCTACCTGAGCCACCTCTGTCACGATAAACGGATCATCCATCGTCCAAACAAATCAGGTGATATCCATCTAAGTTTGTTTTATTAGCACATGTTGTTTTGTCAAAGAACAAGCTTATCTTTGCCTTGATCTGCAATATTGTTTATGCAGGGCAATTATTTATGACAAAAAGTGATATTATACTGCGGAGATGGAGGCACACCAACATCTTTTGGCACAGGTGGTCTTCGTTATTCAACAGAGCCCCGCACCGGCTTATAACACCGTAGCCGTCTCTTGCGACCGCGCCGGCTTACCATGCCGTGGCCGTATCTTGCGACCGCGCCGGTTTACAATGAGGAGGACAATTTGCCTGTTTGCACAGGCTTACAACGCCACGGACGACTCGCCCGTCCACCCTCGCGGCCGGTTCACGTGTCTGCGCCAGCTTACAACGCCGTGGCCGATTCGTTGTCCGCGCCGGCTTACAACGCCACGGTCGACTCACCCGTCTGCACCGGTTTACCATGCCGTGGTCGGTTCACCCGACAATTGTTCACTACGTCAAAACGATGTGGTTAACTCGCTCATCTGCGCCGGCTTACAACGCCACGGCTGGATCATCTGTTTGAGCTGCCTCTGGCGCGGCGGTTGTCTTTTCCATCCGTCTCTCGCGGCCTGGTCTACATCAGCACACCGGGCCGCACCCGTCTGCATGAGCTGTTTATTGAGTATGAGCAAGTCACAGCTTGGGTAGCCCGGTTTTCTTTCAACAAAATGGAAGCAAATTATCACATACTATCAACCGGCCGTCTGCACCTGGATGGCTCAATGGACATGCGCACAAGTCGCTATCACTACAGTTTGGTTAAACTTCAAACAGCCAGTTGGAAGGAACCATTTGCCGAGTTGCTGACACGGCTCATACGGGATCATTTATAACCCGCCGCAGTCACCTCAACCTTCTGTGGATACACATCGTGTTATCAACACCAATGATATACAAGTTATGCCGGTTTATATCACGGTTAAATATGGAGAATCTCAAGCCAACTCCTCGAGTCATCTTGAGACTCGGGGGCTACAGTGACATGACTCGGGAACCCTGGGTCGTTGGAGGGAATGATAACCCGGTTCCGGAGGCTGCTACCATATTGATGAAACTTTAAAGGCCGTCAGAAAATTGCCGGTTCAAATAAAGATTCCGGTTTAAAATCCGGTTCAAGAGATATCTTTCTCCCGCAAAGTTTTGAAGCTCTCAAATCCGGTTCAAACATCCGGCTCAAGGTAAATTTGTATCTTATAAAGCTTTGAAGCTCTTAATTATCCGGTTTACGAATTTCCGGTTCAAAAAGAGGTTATCTCTCGCAAAGTTCGAGTTCTCAGGAAAAATTAAAGGGACCAAAGAGAGTCTGTTACAAAGCACAACTCAAATATAGGTACCCTGCTTTAATGACTATTCGGAGCTGATCGTATTTGAATTTAGCTTAACCCTTTTGGTGTGACCCTGATTGTATTCGAATCAGAGTCGTTAAATATTCTCATAATCACTAGGGGGCTTCCTGTTCAAACATAGGTCGTATTCGAACCAAAGAGAACATAGCTGTCGATACCCTTTTGATCGGCACACTGCCGAGCTCATTGGGGAGTTTCTTGGTCATATTTGAACCATAGCTCAACCCCCTTTGGGAACCGACGTGGATCGTATTCGAATCAGCGTCGTTAAACAACTCTCAAGGTCATTTGGGGGCTTCCTGTTCAAACATAGGTCGTATTCGAACCAAAGAGAACATAGCTGTCGGTACCCTCTTGATCGGCAACGCCAAAGCCACTGGGGGCTATATGATCGTATTCGAATCTTAGCTTAACCCCTTTGGGACGGTTTTCTGATCTTATTCGAATCAGAAGCCTCAAGATTTTTTGAAGTTTCTTTTTGCAAATAATTTTTGGGATTTTATTTGAAGCTCTTTTGAACACATCTAAAGTGTATATGAGTGGTTTCTATTTAAACCCGGTAAGTCGCCGGCTTATGACAATCATCATCTATGTGGAAGCATTGGCTTCTAAGGATTGGGTTATCACATTTATTGTACAGGTATCATAAGCCGACGGTACAGTTCAATATCACAGGTATGATATTGTTTATACATAATTATGTTTAAACTAGCCCTGGCTATGGACTTTGAGCCACCGGTATGTTTTGAATTGCGCCATTGGAATCATGCGCGTATCAAAGATTAGGTTATCACCCTTATTGTGCAGGTCATATAAACCGACAAATGCAAATTCAATATCACAAGTATGATATTATTGTTATGTTTCAAAGTTATGATTCATAACAGGCTTATCTGTGACTCCTTTTTTACACATCCGTGGTCATATGTAAGATATTATGACCCGCCCTGCGGTAAACCGCCGAGGTTTCTTGTGATCTACTTGTGTGCAGGATAAGACTACATTTGGAAAGTTACCCACCCTGGCTTTTGACATTAAGTCACCAGGGCATATCTTGTTTAAACTCTGTGCAGGATTTGCAGAACTATGACTTATATAAATGCTTCAGTCCAAGCTCATCACCGAAATTAGTGTTTCAAAAGGGTTATCAATTATTGATTTTCTCAAGGGATATAGGCCACCGGATTATATAATTTCCGGCTTACAATGGAGGCGTAATAAATCGCCATCGGCCAAGAGCCGCCGGGTATTTAAACTCCGGATTTACTTGTCAACAGATAAGGTATTTGAAATCTTTAAATAGCCAAACTTGGCTGGATTTTCATTATGATTTGAATGATTGAGGTTTTCAAATCGGGTTAGTCAAATCTTTAATAGCCAACATGGCTGGATTTTTATTATGGTTATCAGAAACTAATATTATGATTGAGGTTTTCAAAGTCGCTTCAGCGCAATGGCTATTATTTTATCAATGGATATGATTTATTCTACAATGATAGGAATAGTCCCGAGTCGCTGCAGGCTTACAACCCGGCACTTGGGGGCTACATTATTCAAGTTGAGATTACATCAAATATGCAAGTCCCATGTCACTGCCAGCATGCACCATGGCACTTGGGGGCTAATGCAAAGTCATTTTTTGCTCACTTCATTGAAGACCCGAATCATCACATCGTAATGAGCCGGCCCTTGGGGGCTACCAATTGCTCCTGGCAACAATTCAAGACAATTCTAGGATGACCCGGCTATACTACTATGACTATAGCCGACTCATGGGGGCTACACAACTGGATTTTATTTAAAGCCATGGTGATAAGTCCCGGCTTATTCATGCTGATTAAACCGGCCCTTGGGGGCTACAGGTAATATGGATATAAGGGAGAAATATCTTCAAATTCTCAGTTTTGAGTAAATCAGATTGACCTGGTGTCTGCAAAAATCATAAACCGGCGTTGGCGACAATTATGACATGGCATCATCTATTTATAACCCGGCAATTTTGGTACTCATAAACCGGCAAGTTTTAATCTATAAGCCGGATGAATATAAGTTGAATATTTGAAGACCAATATTTTTGTCAAGTCAGAGCTTTGAAAGCCGATTCAAGTGGATTACCTCTTACAATATTTCTCAACAAGAGACCGATTCAAGGAAGTATCTGGATTTTTTGCATTGGCAAAATTTGAACATATCTGCTCAAGAGATTTTCTATGAGATTATGGATACATATCAAGAAGGAAGATGACAAGGACTTAAGGATGATCAAGTGCCGGCTTAAAAGGAATATTTAACCCGGAACACAACCTATCCAATTTGTTCTTGTGTTTATTAGTTTAACATGGATAAATCCAAATTAAACTGGGGGCTAATGTCGGGGATATACCCCGCGGTATGACCCGGCCGGAAGTATGACTCGGCCGGATTTGGCGCTTCACTGTGGGGCGCCGGAGAACTGGCGACTCACGGGTCTGGCGGCTCACTATCACACGATTCACGAGCCTGACGACTCACGGATGACCCCGACGGCGGGTCAGATAGAAGACTAGACCCAAGGCCCAGAAGGCCGGCTCACGTTTATGATGGGCCGGCTTAAGAAGAAAGGGATGACGAATATTTCCTTTACGAGGAAGCAAGACCCGGACTTGTAATTAACTTGTAAGAGAAGATAGATTAGTCCTAGTCCTACTAGGACTCCACATGTAACCCGCCCCTCTAACTTATATAAGGAGGGGTAGGGCACCCCAAAGGAGGGAGGCAACAAGAAATAATCTCTAGGGCTAAATACCGAGAGCCGGAGCCGGCGACTTTCCCATGATCATAATAAGACTTAGCCTCAAACAGCACGTAGGGTTGTTACCGGATGATGTTTCCCGGGGCCCGAAGCTGTCTAACCCCTTGTCTTGTGCGTTGATCCGCCCTGTGTCTCTCATCCCAATCAACCCCTCTCAAGCTACTACAAAGATGCGTTGGCCTCACGACTAAGTCCTTATACCTAGGACATCTGACGTGTTAATTCCACGACAACTACACTTTGCTGCGAGGCAATATTTTACACGGGTAGTTTGAGTTTTGAAGTCAAACAGACGTGCGGCCCCACAATCTGGGTGCACTGGACAGCCTAGCCACGTGAACGGGTTTTCCTTCCCAGCATCCCGTGGCTCGCGTGCTCGCCCTAGCCGCACCTTGCTTGCAGCTTCCAGCTAATAGCATATTTAAACTAGCGCCTCCCAATTAAGCCTGAGGAGCCGGAAAAGCCTGGCGGGGCATTGGGAACTGTGCAATATGGCTCTGTACGTAAAGTGCTCTACTACTACTCTGTAGCTTGTGGCATTGCACGCATGGACTTCACTCCATTATCGGCTCTACTATAAAATAAATTCCTCTTGACGTGTTTTTTTTTAAACGGAGGCAAAATCTTTGCTTCATCTCATTCATAAAGAAGGAACTACTAACAAAGTTCGACGAGATCCATTACACCTCCACAAATGGAAGCGAAAAGCCTAGTCTCGCTGTATCAAATAACTCAAATGTTCTGCCCCCGCAGTAACCGTCGGTGATAAACAGGCTGCTAGTGTGTGCGTGAGAGGAGCGGCTGAGTAGGCCAGCTACGTGAGAGGAGCGGCTAAATAGAGCACTGAGAGTACCCACTAGGCCACTACGCAGGTGTACTTCCCCTGCATTGATAGTACAACGATGGTTGTAGAGAACAGTAGTACCCTCCACTTCCAACTGTAGTTCCTTGGCCCTGAGATTCAAGAGTTCAAAACTGGTGCACTATACTAGACTAGACTAGAAGTACAGTACATCGCACTACTAGTTGAGAAAAGAGGTACTAGTACTGCTACAGTACGAGTACGTACTCCTCCGTCACATAATGTAGGGATAATTAGATTTATGCCCCTAGTTGTGTCCCACTCATCTGTTTTACCCCTAATTCCCAAAAGTCACCGGTTCTGTCCAAATCACTTTGCTCCTCTTATGCTTTTGCCCTTTGACCGTTTGACCGTCAGTTTGAAAACTTCATAACTAATTCATACTAAATCAGAAAAATGCAAATAAGATACCAAAATGTTCACAAAAAGATCACCTATATGCCAGTGTCATTTGCATTCATGAAAAAAGTGTTGGAAAGGGCCCATCCGAGTTTTAGCTCTTATGCTACCACCATGAATAGTAAAAACTAAAAAGGTTCAAAAATAATTTGGTGGCAAAGAATGACAAATGTTTTAAGTGCCTGCCAAGTTTCATCAGGGAATAACATTAGTGGGTGCCGTGGCAAAAAAACAATCAACACTCCAAAATAGATTATTTTTTTGCCACGACTTCCACGAATGTCGTTCCCTAATGAAACTTGGCAAGCACATAAAACACTTGTCGTTCTTTGCTACCATATTTTTTTGATTTTTTTAGAGTTTACTATTCATGGTGGTATCAAAAGCGCTAAAACTCGGATGTGCACTTTCCAACACTTTTTTCATGAATGCAAATGACACTGACATATAGGTGATATTTTTCTGAACATTTTGGTATCTTATTTGCATTTTTTTGATTTTGTATGAATTAGTTATGAAGTTTTCAAACTGACGCTCAAACGGTCAAAGTGCAAAAGCATAAGAGGATCGAAGTGACTTGGACAGAACCGGTGACTTTTGGGAATTAGGGGTAAAACAGACGAGTGGAACACAACTAGGGGCATAAATCTAATTATCCCCATAATGTAAGACGTTTTTTGACACTAGTTGGCGTGTACAAAAAATGGCAAAAACATACCCAAAATTTCTTAATCCACGCTAAAAACTACTACCTAGTGCCAAAAATTTCTTACTAGTGCTATTATTTACAGTATAATGCAATCCCATAACGTTCCATAATGCTAGTACTAGTAGTAAATAATAGCCTCACCCCTTCGCTGAGGAACGATCTACAGTTGGAAGGGACGAGGCCCTGCAGTTACTACATTCTTATCTCCTCCTTGCCAGTTCCCCTCCCCCCGAAGAGAAGGCAGTTCATCGCTGCACCCATGGATTCGCCAGGCGGTTCTCCTCCTCGTCGGGGCTGGGTGACCTTGGACGACGACCCTCTGGGAGAAATCGCACGCCGCTCCGACGTCCTCACCGCCGCAAGACTCGGTGCTTCCTGCACCAACTTTTTCAAGACGCTGCTTAAACAGGCTTGGGAAAAGGCCATGCTTGTTGGTCTTCCATGCGTCCTCGAGGAGAAGGTTCTTCTATGGGACAATCCTTCGAACAGTCCACCACTCCCTGGCCATGGTTGCACATTGAGTCCGCTAGAGTTGCCGACGTTGAGAGGTAGTCGGATTTTGTTCGATGAGCAGGTCAGTATTGGAGTTTGATCATGTAGTACTTAGTTATTCCATTTCCATCCCGTAATTTCTCCGCTGCCCACCGTCTTATATATAGGTCTGGGTCGGTGCCAACGAAGATTGGCTTGCATACCTCCGGCCGGATACCACCATCATTTTGCACAACATCCACAGCAGTGCGGCCGTTCCGGTAGACCCCTTCTCCACCATTGGGATCGGCTTTCCGGACTGGCTGGGCTTGAATACGTATGATGATGCCTACATGAGATTGAAGAAGATAGCAATTGCGGACCCGCCGACAAAGCGATGCGGCTACGACGATTACTATCTCATCGCGGTGTTCGACATAAGGATTGCCATCAATGCAAGAGGTAGTAACGGCAGAGGCTGGCGCATGTTGGCGGCGGCAGATTTGTACCCCTACACGTTCGAAGATGCCGTGCGCCTTCTAGGCCGCGTCTTCGCGGTGACAAGCCAGGGGACTTGTTTCATCTGGTTGCCATCCTACGGTACGGGAGATTACAAACGGAATGCACAAACCATCATTTGCATCCCTAACGGTACTCCATTATTTTGCAGGGACCAGTCATCCCCCGATCAAAATAAGATCGCCGATCCTGTATGTGCATTTGCATCCCCGATTCGGTCTAACCTGGAACCTTGTAGCTGACTTTGGCATATTGGGATCAACTATCTTAGCAGTCGTTACCCATGGTACCACTGATGTGCAACATGGTCACACAATCTACCACGATCGGACCGTCACCATCTACCCAGGTATTCCATTTTTTAACCCTCTCGCCTTCTCTTTCTTTGTTGTACTAGTAGTATACTTTGTAGTACTAGTAGGAGTACTTTTTACCTTGGATGACGCATATAGCTAGCTAGGCCCTTGAAGACTTGAACCCACTAGCTGCCACTATTTTTGTTTTTCCGTGTCTTACTATCTCATCCATGTAGCCAAGAGTGGCTATATATAATAAGCCGGTTATTTTACTTCCTCTATAACGGAGTAGTACTATTTGCTGCACAGTATTACTGACCGCCGTATTTCAGCACAACATTATTATGCATGGACCTTGACTATGTACGTCACCATGTGTCCAGATCTGGGATGCCACGTGTACCAGATGAACGGCGCCGAGTTCGACCCCCGTGATGCTACGTGGGTGCCGAGGAACACTCTTGGAGAGTACTCGCTTTTCATCGGGGACAGCTACCCCATTGTGAAGTGGATGCCACCTTCCGTGCACGACACAGATGGCCTGCCGTTCATGAAGCATGGTTGTGTCTTCAGTCCGCACCGCCGGATGAACGACATGCTGGGACACACTATCCTTGATTTATGCCGCTTCCGCTTGGATGAGTCTCCATCGTGTGGAACCGGACTAGAAAGCTGCGACAATGATTCCTGTTGCCCACCACTATGGATCGTGCCATCCATGAAGAACACCTGGGACTGGAACCTGGAGGAGGACATGTAGCCCATCTATAACGTGTAAGTGGAGTACGGTAATTGTGAACGGTAGCGTTGTGAATATATGTAGACTAGTCATGCACAAATTTATCACATGAATTGGAGATGAACTTGTGTGGCATACTCGCATTTGTCCTTTAGAATTTATTACTAGTAAATGTGTTATGTGTACGTGCAACTTGTGTGGTTGTTGCACGGGCTCCAACACGCTCTTTGAGAAAAAAAAGGTGGCACAGCTTTGGATATACGTGACGTGGCGGCATCTTACAGTAGCATCGTTCGCTATAGTTGTAGTACACTCCTACTAGGATGACAACTCCTATAAAACCTTGCGCTTGGCTCTTTGCCTCTTCGGGAGGTTCAACAGTTCGTACTCGTGTGAACCTTGCACTTGGCTCTTCGCCTCTTCGGAAGGTCCAACAATGATGATACTACAGTACAATATGCTTCTGGCAATCTGACACCGATTGAACTGCTGCACGTCCACCGCGAGGGCGAGGGAGAGGGAGAGGGCGCTGTAGTCAAAACCCTCTCCTCGTCCTGTGAACCATCGCGCGCGTGGGCGAGGGAGAGGCGTAGTAAGCAAGCTTCTCCTCGTTCGGCGAGTTGACGGGACACATCAAAGAAGTACTAGTACCAGTAGTAGTAGTACATACTACGTCCTTTCCGATTAATATGGCTTAATTTGAAACGAGAAAAATACACTGGCGGTCAACTTATGTAACAATACGCTCTTTACGGTCACTATATATAGTTTTGCGGCGATTATACGATCGCTAGCTCATCGTAGAGCACCGTATTGCACCCTACTGATCGGCCACATAGTCGACGTGGCACTTTGTTGACTGGTTAAATTGTCACCTGGTTATTGGGTCCCACCTGTCAGTTGGCATAGCAAAGAAACCAGTTAAACAAAACTCTACGCAGGCGCGACACGAGTCCAACCCTTGCGCGCGAACCGCCCTGGCTGTGTATGTGAGTGCATGCATGTGTCCTCCCTCGGTCTTCCAACAAAGAGTGTACATCGGCTATAAAACAAAGTGTGTAGTACATGATGTACATCTACACTTCCAATGCATTTAGCCTTTAATCTAAATCGATATTGATTGACTAATGCACCAACTTGTGCTGTAGGTATAGGCTACATGTCTATCTTTAATTACAGCATGCAACGGCCTTCATTTAATCTTCTTATCTCAATGGTCGCATGCACACATAAGTCTGCTACTTTTGGGCGTTAATTATGCCCTGGTCAATGTGTAAATCTCTAAATGTACAGTCTTTTACGGACGTAGGGATTAGGTTGAGCACTTGAGCGTAAGCATGTGTGTTGTGTCATGTGCTGTGTGCCGCATGGGTGCGTGAGTGTTGCGTGCGTCCATGTGTACGTGTGAGTGTTGCATGTTGCATGCATGCATGCATGCATGGGGCTTACTCCCTCCCATTGACATGTTCATATTTCAAGCTTCCTCTGTTCCCTCCATATGGTGATACTCCCTCTGTTCCCAAATAGTACGGAGTAAAAGCCTCCCTCTCTTCCCAAATACGGAGTATTTGTCTTTCTACAGATTTCAACAAGTGACTAGGTATGGAGCAAAATGAGTGAAGTGAGCATAGAGGCATAGGGATACTGTAGAAAGGAAGTCCTCGCGATCCATTATTCCCCATCTCAGTCAGAGAGAACTATTCAACTAGTCTTCACAGTGAAGTGACAATACACGCTGCAGCAGATGGGGCACGTAATTAATAAGCTGAACCAGCGTGTTGGTGTTACTAAATCAGCCTTGGCCCTGTTGTGGTAGACCCACATGTCATCGGTGTAAGTATTTACACTCCGAAGGACGGTATATCCTGGTAGTAGTACTACTAGAATTGAGATTGAATGCACTTTCTTCCCCGTCTTCCACTCTTCTTCCTCCTCTCTTCTTCTTCCTCCTCTCTTCTTCTTCCTCCTCTCTTCTTCTTCCTCTTCTCTTCCCCATCGTTGGTCGCACACCATTTACCCCCGCTCACTGCTCGCCCGCCCGCGCCATCTTCCTTGGTAGCTCGCGCGTACCATATCCCCCCGCTCAATGCTCGGCCACACAAGGAGAAGCTTCTTCGCTCGCCCGCCCGAAGCAACTTCCCCGCTGGCTCGCAGGCACCAAAAACCCCAATGGCAGAACCGACTAACACGCAGAGCCGCGATTGGAATTCCCTCCCCGATGTTCTCTTGGAGCAGATCTGTAGTCGTATGGACCTACTCAGCACCGTCCGTCTGGCCGCATGCTCGGTGTCTTTGTACCTTCTACTCGTCTGCAACCGGCCGTCTCTTTTCAAGACACCCTGCTTGCTGATGCTCGATCCTCGCAGGTGGCCCAGACACCGACTTGACGATCCTACGGAGGTTGCCATGGTGCCCCTCGACATGCTACCACTACCCGTACACCTGTCCTTCATGCGCGGCCACTACTGGGCGGGCATGAAGGCCAACTAGATCGTCCTCATCCACTACACCGGTAGTCCGTGGCGTCTCGTGGATATCTACACCCAGCGAGAGATCACCCTTCCATCGTTGGATACCGCCACCATCGAGCCTCGCGGCCCGCCGGACACTCCTGCCTACTACGCACGAGACGCGTCAAGCTTTTGGCTCGACCTCTGTTTGCAGAAAGTTGTAATCTGCGAAGTGCCCACACCATCACAAGATTGCATGCATTACAAGCTCATTGCCTTGTTCAACATGGGATTAGTCTATCTGGAATCCGGTTGCCATACATGGTTATGGCTCATCATCAATCCTGTTGAGGCGACATTTCTGTCCGATGCTATAGTGCACGATGGCATCATTTACGCGGTCGACGCACAGATTGGCTGCCTATACTGGTGGAATCTATCGTCGTGTAATTGTTCTATCTCATCTCATCTTTACCTTATGAATATAACTGCATGTTCATTTGTTACAAATTTAGAATGCATAGCATGTCTATAACCACATCATTGCTATATGTTCCTCTCATTTCCTAGATTTTTATAACCACACATGTTATTGTTAGAGTTGATATGAGAACAATTGGCATCTAATGATTGTTAGAATACATATTATGATCATAACATCATGATTGCTATATGTTACTCTCGTTTACAAGATTTTTATAACAACACATGTTATTGCTTAGAGTTGATATGAGAACAGTAGTAGTAGTAAGTGCTATGGTAGAATATGAGTAGGCGCTGTCATAGCTGTTTTCCTCTCATTGTTACATGATGTTTGAACCATGACATATTTCTAGAATATGAAAGCCATTGGCTTATTTTTTTAACTTGGGGTATGATTATGACCACGGCATTGCAATTCTCTTTCTATGATATGTGTCACTGTTATAATAATCTTAATTCCACACATACTCTGAACATGATTGTTTATTTTTGTCCTTTTGGTCTCCAATTTGAATTGTTGCAGCAGACGCAAATGTGCTGGCCTTCATGATTCCAGGACCTGGAATCATACCAGCCGATGGGTGGTGGTTTATCGCTCGTTCAGCTGACGGCGGTCATTTGATGCTCATTCGCACGTACCAAATTGACCAAACCATCACATCAAACCACATGCAGTACAATGCGTGGGGCGTTCGTGACATTGATGGCTATGGCTGCTTCGTGTTCGAGAAAGATCCCAGCTCCGTTGGGCCAGGCCTATTCAACTGGAGGCGGGTTTACAGCCTCGGCAACCACTCCTTGTTCCTCGGGCTCAATTATCCGATCATCTAACCAATCATCGATCATATCACCGGCGATGATTACTGTGCTATGCAACTTCCATTCGCGAGGGGGGCTGTGTTTACACATCATACCATGGGTTTCATGAACCACCCGACATCCGGCGATGTGGTTCATGCCAACAACAAATATGCATAACTTGATTCGTGCTGATATCTAGACTGAGCCATGTATTCTGCTGCTGTAGCACGACCCTCTTTTGTACTGTTGTTAGTTTGAAGCACTCCGTTGTATCCCAGCTCCGTCGTATCAAGCTTCCATATGTACTGTTGTTAGTTTGAAGCACTCCTCTGGTTTGAAGGATAGATACCTTCCTGGGATCAAGTGCATCCTAACTCACCTGCGTAGGATGTACTGATAATGATGATGGAGATGCTGTGCAGAAGCCATATATATATAACCAGAGGAGTACTAAATACGACTAGTAAGTAGTACAGTAGCAGTACTAGTATACGTCGGTCAAATTATTCATCATGTCCACACATTGAATTGACGTGACAACACGCTGCGCGTGAGGTGACACAAGAATCCCGGCGGCGTGTTCGGGTATTCTGGACTTCAGATTTGGAGTACCACTTATCTGTCGAAATCTTTCATCATTCACTTAAAACAGTCGATTGATCATACATTGAGTACCATATAACTAGAATTACCGATGCAAGTCGAAGTAGGATTGGCCGGTGCTGCCGGCTGGCGTCAAGTTTGATCCCATGGATCAGGAGCTGATCGAGCACCTTGAGGCCAAAGTGAGTGCTGACAGCGCGAGATTTCAGTCTCTCATCGATTTGTTCATACCAACCATCGACAACGAGCACGGCATATGCTACACCCAACCTGAGAAACTTCCAGGTAAGACACCGATCGGCCGTCTACTTGCACAAACATATTCCTTTGTTTATAGCTCTATTTTTCTTTTTAGACGCAGAACTGGTGAAGCAATTACAATTTGACAGTGAATAAAAAGTGAAACAAGTGACTGCAACAGGCCAAAGATGTCATGAAAATGCCAACTAGGTACACTAAAACCTTCATTCCACAATACTGCAGGTATCACACTGAGTGGCCTAAGGAAGCATTTCTTCCAGCGCAATTCCAGGGCATTCAAAAGGGGCACGTGGACGCATCGCAAGATACAGTCGGAGTGCGGCATGCACGCGATGGGGCACAAGACCGGCAATACCTTGCCAGTGATGGTCAATGGCCGGCAAACGGGCAGCAAAAAAGGTTCTGGTGCTGCACACCAACAAGAACTTCGACCAGCAGAGGACGAACTGGGTGATGCACCAGTACCACCCCGGGGACCTGGAGCAAGAGAAGGAGCGGGAGCTGGTCCTCTGCAAGATTTTCTACCAGACGAACACTAGGGCCAGGAGTAAAAAGATTATAAGTTAGTTTGGTATTGGTAGTGGTACTACCTTGTCTTCCACAAGTTGGTATTGTTGTTAACGATCTTTTGGTATGAAATTGCATTTGCTTCCAACCATCATGCCGAGGGTCGACGTGGATATAAAGCTGAATCATTTGTTTCGAAACGAATTTTCAGGCACCTGATTTTTATTTGATGGGTAGCATAAGCACCCGCCGTTCGAATTCCCAGTTCTCCAATTTTTTCGAAACAAGTGCATGCACTTATTATCATGATAAAAAAACAATATCCGTGCTACATCCCAGTTATCAGTCTTTACTTGCAGAATTCTCTCGTTTATTGAGCACGTATATTGTTTTTTCAGGTCGAGCAAGTTTCAACTGGGCTGTAGACTGCCCAGGGTTGGTTTTGTTTTTAACAGGCCCAGCCCATGATGACAACGGGGTACAAAGATCCAGCAGGTATCTACTGGCCTCTGGCCCGCCAGCGTTAGTTATATTTTGCCTTACAGCATCCACATGCAGTTTTTTTACTGAATCAAACACACCGCCCAGCTCTATTTTCCTCTTGAAACGCATGTCCTACATCTGTTTTCTAATCTCTACCTATAGTTTTACTAGTTCATATACACGTATCATTATATTGAAAACACATAAAATTCCCTTTTCATATTTACATCCTTATTTTTGTTGTTTTTTCCCACACAGCGCTGATTTTTTTACCACTGGTTTTCCCTTAAACCAACTCAATTGTCCCACGTCTTATTTGCTTACAAAAACAAAACGATTTTTTGGCAAATCAATAAGTTCTTAAAAATATGTTTATCATTTCGGGATTACAACAGTTCGGACTCCACCGAAATATGCAAAATAAGGTTGAACTTTTTGACCGTGGTCCTGGGCAGAAAATGGGCTGTAATAAATTACTTAAGAATTAGCAAATGGGCTGCAACTTATAAAAAATAGCAAATGGGCTTTATGTTGTCTGCCACAGATTTGGAGGCTGACTTGTGGGCCTACTAAGTTCATGCGTACACAAGGTTTCTCAAAAAAGAAACTTAGTCAACAATCGACTCTACCAGCGCCAGACCGTTAGATGTCAATCTAACGGCAATCGTGCTTCTTTAGTCTCTGATCTTCCTGCCCCAGCCGCCCAAACCAGCGCCATCGGAACCGCCTGCTACCGCCTCCCGTGGCCGGCAGTGCTGCCGGGCAGGCCTCACGGCCCCATCATACTCGCATCCCTGGCCTGTCTATCCCTCTACTCACCCAGACATCCTGTTATTTTCCGGCGATGGCAGCCGAACCAGTCAACCCACGTACTCTCCACCGCGTGGGCAGCCACTGCCGTGTCTTCCCCTGCTCCGTGTCGTTCCCTTCGTAGGCCTCGCCGTCGTCCACCGCCCTGGTGCTCTCGGCGCGGCGTGGACAACAATGTCCATCCAACGGCCGTAGTGCTTCTTCAACCTCTGGTCTTCTTGCCCCAGCCGCCCAAAGCAGCGCCGGTCGTGCCGCATGCTCCTGCCTCCCGTGGCAGGCTGTGCTGCGGCGGAGGCCTCACCGTCCCCATACTACTCTCACCGCTTGCCAGGCCATCCCTCCACTCACCCACTCCCCCTGTTATTCTGCGGCGACGGCAGCCTCACACCGCAGCCGAACCAGTGAACCCTCGTACTCCTCTCCGCGTGGGCATCCACTGCCGCGTCTTCCTCGGCTTCGCGTCGTCCCCTTCCTAGGCCTCGCCGTCGTCCACCGCCATGGTCAATGTGGTCAATGACCGACTTCCATCGGAAGAGTACTGTACGTGGAGAGGCTGACAGCTGGGTCCACGACAGCCGCAAGGAAGTGCCTCCTTATTACACCAAAATAATTATTCCTCCACCTGACAGCAGGGACCCACTGGACAGGCCACCAGTATTTCACAGAAAAAATGTTTCCCCCCTGACTGCTGGGACCCACCGGACGGGCCACCGTATTTCGTGAAAAAAAAGTTTGCCCCTGACTGCTGGGACCCACCGGACGGACCACCGTATATCGCGAAAAAAACGTTCCCCCCGCTGTCAGCTCGGACCCACCGAAAGTGCCTCCTTATTACGCACAGAAAAATGAATAACCCCTACTAGCTGGGAGTCACCATGGTGGGAGGCTGACTTGTGGGCCTACTAAGTTGACGGGGACGGAGGGCTTTGTCAACTTAGTCAATATGAACGATTCTAGCTTCAGTGACCGTACGATGTCCATTCAACGGCCGTCGTGCTTCTTAAATCTCTGCTCTTCCTGCTCCAGCCGCTCAAACAAGCGCCGGCGGGACTGCCTGCTCCCTCCTCCCCGCGGCCGGCTCTGCTGCCGCGCAGGCCTCACCGCCCCACCGTACTCCCATTGCTGGCCTAGCCATCCCTCTACTCACCCACACCTGCTGTTATTCTCCGGCGACGGCAGACAAACCAGTAAACCCTCGTACAATCGTACTCCCCTCCGTGTGGAAAATAACTGCCGAGTCTTCCCTGCATCCGTGTCGTTCCCTTCCTAGGCCTCACCGTCGTCCACCACCCGGGTGCTCTCGGCGCGGCCTGGTCAACGTGGTCAACGACCGATATGCATCTGAAGTGGACTGTACGTCGAGAGGCCGACAGCTGGGTCCACGGCCGCACGCAAGGAAATGCCTCCTTATTACACGCAAAATAATGATTCCTCCACCTGACATCAGGGACCCACCAAAAGGGCCTCTGTATTTCGTGAAAAAAACGTTACCGCCGCTGACAGCTCGGACCCACCAGCTATATCTTCGCACGCAAGGAAGTACATCCTTATTACGCACACAAAAATGAATACTCCCCCTGTTAGCCGGGACCCAGTATAGTGGCAGGCTGACTTCTGGGCCTACTAAGTTGACGGGGACGGAGGGCTTTGTCAACTTAGTCAATATGCACGATTCTAGCTCCAGTGACCGTACGATGTCCATCCAACGGCCGTAGTGCTTCTTCAACCTCTGGTCTTCTTGCTCCTGCCACCCAAACCAGCGCCGGTCGTGCCTCGTGCTCCTACCTCTCGTGGCCGGCTGCGATGCGGCGGAGGCCTCACCGCCCCTACTACTCCCACCGCTGGCCAGGCCATCCCTCTACTCACCCACACCCCCTGTTATTCTGCGGCGACGGCAACCTCACACCGCAGCGAACCAGTGAACCCTCGTACTCCTCTATGCTGGGCATGCACTGCCGCGTCTTCCCCGGCTCCGCGTCGTCCCCTTCATAGGCCTCGCCGTCGTCCACCGCCCTGGTGCTCTCGGCGCGGCGTGGTCAACGTGGTCAATGAACGGCTTCCATCGGACGTGGACTGTACGTGGAGAGGCTCACAGCTGGGTCCACGGCCGCAGCAAGGAAGTGCCTCCTTATTACGTGCAAAATAATTATTCCTCCACCTGACAGCGGGGACCCACCAGACGGGCCACCGTATTTCATGAAAAAAACGTTTCCCCCCTGACTGCTGGGACCCACCAGCTACACCTTCGCACACAAGGAAGTGCGTCCGGGCAAAAAAACAAAACGATTCGCCCCCTTGACTGCTGGGACCACCAGCTACATCTTCGCACGCAAGGAAGTGCCTGACAGTCGGGACCCACCTGGTCGAAGCGTATGTAGCGTTGTCATTCTGGTCGCGAACGTGTACGTACATATATACTGGTGGATGTAGAGGCGCGCACGTGTCGTAGAAGAGGCGCGTACGTGTCGTAGTAGAGGCGCGTACGTGTCATAGTAGAGGCGCGCATGTAGCATGTACACGTACGTACAGCGGCCAGGGTGCAAGAAAGAAAATACGGCCACGTATGTGTACATACGGGCGGGGTCTCAAACGCCTACTCGCGCATACGTACGGCCAGGGCTCGTGTACATGGCTGGGTCGGCACGGAGACACAGCGTCGTCGTGTGTTCATGGGGAGGCAACGGAATGCGTCGTGTTCATGGGGAGGCAACGGAACGCGTGGGAGCCAACCGGCTGGGTCGGAACAGAATGCGTGGTCGTGTTCATCGGGAGGGCTTGGACGGAACAGGCGATGGAAAACGAGGCCTGGCGTACCGCAGAACGGAGGAAACAGACCTCCTACAGTCGAAACGGGGGTCCTGTTGATCGGGAGGGGTGTGGCGTACCGCAAAACGGAGGAAACGGACCTCCTACGGTCGAAACGGGGGTCCTGTTGATCGGAGGGGTGTGGCGTACCGCAAAACAGACGAAACGGACCTCCTACGGTCGAAACGGGGGTCCTGTTCATCGGGAGGGGTGTGGCGTACCGCAAAACGGGACTCCATGGGATACTGTTCATCTCCACCGTCGACCTCCTCCAGCCTCCACGGGCTACCGTCTTCCTCCTCCAGCCTCCACGGGCTCCTGTTCATCAAGCCTCCACCGTGCGCTACTCCACCGGCTACTGTTCAACCATCCCTCCACCGTTTACTGTTCATCTAGCCCTCCACACCACGGGGTCCTGTTCAACCACCCCTCCACGGGCACCCCTCCACCGTCTACTGTTCATCCAACCCCCCCCCCCCCCGCGCAACACTCACTGTTCATCCAATCGACCGGCTTCAGTTAGCAGCAGTAGCGAAGGAATCGCTCGATCGGGTTCAGTTAATAGCCATCGATCGATCGCTCGGGTTCAGTAACGCGTAGCCTGCGTGCAATCGCTCGGGTTCAGTTAGAGCCAAACGCCTCGCTCGGGTTCAGTTAGAGCCAACGCCTCGCACACACGCGCGTACGTGTACGAGAGAAACGCGCATCGCTCGGCCCCTGACCTCCCAATGTAACCGGGAACTCCCCGAAATTTTCCTCGCCCTTGCTTCTACCATGGTTTTTTCATCATGGACGGCCCAAAGAATGTCATGCAGCTGCGTCTCCGGCCCGCCCAGGACGAAAAGCCCATTTTCTATCATGATTTTTTGTCATAGAAGTAGGAGCCCACCACATCTATGATGATACCGGGTTTTGTCACAATTATCGTCATAGAAGTGTCATATGTATGACAGAAAACATTTTCGTTCGGCCCAAAATGTCACGGATGTGTCTTTTTTTTGTAGTGCCCCCACACACACCGATACATCGAGTGCTCTAGTCATGTCTCCCTACCACACACAAACTTGCCCTGTGCCCTCTGACGTTCCGGTAGGCCAGTCGCCCTATATCTTTGACTTGCACACACACAATTTCGATGGCTCTCTTCATCGATCTCGCACCCACCCACTTGATCCTCTCTTTGACTCTATCGAGATATATGACCCCTCCCTCTCTTCTCGTGGATCGCCCCCTCGATATATGATATGGATAGGCCTCTATTTCACACACATTGCATGCAAAAATTTGTTTGAGATGTCATCGACACATATTCCCACAGATACATTCATGAAATCACCCCCCAAAACAAAAAACACTCATGAACGCACACGCCACCTTTCTAGGTTTGTATCTCTCTCACACACACGTAGGTACGGGACGTGCACGAAGATAAGAGGTGCACGCACGGCGCACGTACTCCCTTCTCTTTCCTAACCACACCCGCGCGGGTACACGGTGGAGCTCATTTCTGTACGAAAAGGCAACCCACATGGTAATTTGACACGTGTACTGGTTGTCCACTTGATGGAGGATCGTCTACCACGGGTGGACAAACAAATTGTGACTTGACGCGTTATGTTAAAAAAGAGGCAAACCATGTGGGGCCTACCTTAGAGGCAAGGTTCTATACACTCGAGATGCTCTGTACGTATTACTTTTGATGTGTCCCGTCAACTCGCAGAACGAGGAGAAGCTTGCTTACTGCGCCGTCTCCCCCGCCCACGGGCGCGGTGGCTCGCAGGACAAGGTGAAGCTTGCTTACTACTACTTATTGTATATTGGTTTATGGTCCCCATTGTATATTGTTTCAAATTTTGACTATAGATTGAACTAACAAAACGTTCGTGCATGTTACCAAAAATTATATAATTGAAAACTATGTTGAAATACGAATCCAACGATATAATTTTTGTTGACATGCATTAACATTTTGTTAGCTAAATATTTGGTAAAAATTTGGCACGAACTACAAAGGTGACCTATAAACCAGGACGGAGGTAGTAGTACTACGCCTTACGCCTGCTCCCTCGCCCACGCGCGCGGTGGCTCGTAGGACGAGGAGAAAGTTTTACTACTCCCTCCGTTTACTCCTCGTCCCTACCTTGGTTAGAGAGATAATCATATTGTTTGGAATATATGTCCTTATATTTCAATATGAACTACTAGTACATAATCCAAACACTGATGTATATAGACGTATTTTAGAGTGTAGGTTCACTTATTTTGCTCCGTATGTAGTCCCTATTGAAACGGACATAATAGTACGCACTCTCCCTCGCCCCTCGACCCTCACCCACGTGGTGGACGTGCAGCAATTCATTTGGTCTCATATAGCCAGAACGATATTTACTGCAGTACTATTATTGGTCGACTTCCCGAAGTGGCGAAGAGCCAATCGCAAGGTTAATATTTTGGAGATGCCAAGCGCAAGGTTTATAGGAGAACAAGTAGTAGGTGCCGCATCATTTATAAATAAAGTTTTTTCTCTTCAGTGGCACGTACACAATATAAATAGGTTGATATGGAGAGAAAAGGAAACCGCTCCACTATATACATAGGCAGGACAAGCCTTCATGGTTGCTTGATGGGGTTGCTCTCTTCACACTCTCTCGCACCAAACGACAGTGGCCACATCTCTAACAGCCCGGTGGACGTGGTGGATGCTTAGTGTAGATGCGGTCGCTGTCGCTGATGGCGAAAACCCACTGTCGGCACGTCCCGATCAGGGGTCCCCACCGTTCTCTCTCATAAAGCCGGTGAGGTTGCCTTCATCCCTTGCTCACCGCCGCGACGTGGGCAGTTGCCGCCTCCCGCCGCCCTCCTCTAGGTTGAGCTACGTCCCGACATCCCTCAGGTAAAACTCCCTTTACAGCCGGCTTGCACCACTGCTCCAGCTGCCCACATCACTCCATGTGGATATTTCTCTACTTCTTCTGCCCGCACATACCTCTACTGGCTTCTACGTACTGTATTTGTGATGAGTTTATGTCTCATCAACTAGCCCCAGTAATCTTATTCTAATCACGCTTCTTCAATTTCTTTGCCACAGGGATGCTCATCTTGATTTTGGTGAAACTGGACAAAATGATCCGATGGTCAAAGGGTTGCAAACTTCATTTCTTCGGAAGCTCCAACGTTGCCAGCAAATTAAAGCCTGGTTAGGGTTTACGGTTCAAGGGCTAGGGGCTGCATGGATCATTTTTTCTTTAGTTGTCTCTGTTCCAAAATAAGTGTCAACTTTAGTAGTAGTACAACTTTGTACTAAAGTTTGCATAAAGTTGAGACACTTATTTTGGAACGAAGGGAGTACATATTGGCTATGATCTGTCAATCATTGAGATGCAATAGCATGCATGTTAGTCTCCTTTGTGTTTGATGAAATGTTGCAACGGGCAACCTTGGACGCAAGATACATGAAACAGAAGCTGGAAGCTTCGTAGCATTGTACAAATTTATCTCGCTGATAAATTGCAGTACGCACTATACTAGTAGTACTATGTAAAGAGTTACGTGTCGCACGGTGTCCAGAATATGGTGATAATGTGAGGTGGGCCATGTAATCACTGAGCCTACGTGTTTTCACTGCTATCCCACTCCTCCGTTGTAAGAATGGAGAAAATTGTAATCTAGTAGTACCTCCTTTCGCCGAAAGCGTGGGACATCCAGCAGTCCTACCACCTCAGTAATAATGACCAATGAGCCATCAAATCACATAGACCCAACAGTAAGTTGGACGGACGAAGCAACCATCACACTTGAATCCACTTCTCTCTTCAACGTAGGCGCCAGTGAGAGGTCGGGTCCGCTCTGCCCGGGCATGAATGCGGCACCGATTCTTTGGAGTGGCGCTGACCGTTTCAGGCAGGAAGCGCGCGCGGGCGATGGAGGGGCTTTGGGTGGACCAGGCTGGTCAGGAGAGGGCGTGGCAGCGGTCCGCCTGTCCCGACCGGACGCCTGGAAGAGGATGCACCGACTCTCGCGGCTAAATCGTACACTACACACCATCTCTCTATAGGAGTAGGTCGATGTGTCGCTTTCTCTAACACACACATGCTGTTAAACACACACGCACATGCACACACAGGTTCATAGAATAGGAATATCGTGCATGTTACTAGTCCAAGTTACTCACCACTATAACCAGCCTAAGCAATGTAACCAAACGCTCCTTACTCTGCCTTGTTATCTCCCCCAGAAACCCAATGCATGGAGCGCAACTACGCGTTGATTAGTCAAGAAATCAAAGTACGATATACGGTGGCACATTGACTTAGGTCGAATACCCAAAATTATGTGCATGTTATAATAAGGATTCACTTAAAATAGTACGTGAGCTTACCGAGGGATCAATTGGACAGTGTTCACGAGCAGTAGCAAGCTGTGTGAGGTAAGATACACCGCTGGCGCTTTTAATTTTTCTTATTAATTTGTTTATTTCACCCTCTGACTGGTGGGACCCAACGTACCACGTGGAGAGAGGTAAGGTGACTAAGGCTGCATTATTTCTGTACTACCAACACTGCTTTAAATCCCAAAAGACCTTACCACCAAAGCCACATGACACGATTATGATTTAAATCCCAATGACTCACATGCAAAAAAAACACGGCATGCTTGTCACACGAATGCAGGAATCTATAAAAGGTTATTTTCCTCTCATTGAACATAATGGGAGGGTGGTGTAGCTGGTTAGCCTGTTCGCTCATCAAACTTGAGGTCTCGGGTTGGATAACTACACTTGAGCATAATTTTGTTTTTGTTCGACTTCTTTCTTCCACCCAATGACAGGTAGGCCCCGCATGACAGAGAGAGAAAGTGATCTGGGGCGGCGCCAGGAGGATTATTTGACTGGTCAAAATGGATGGATACGGAGCTATATGATCTCGTAGTGACAGTATAATCACCTCATAACATATACGCTGCAGCCTTGGAGCTTGTTTTCTAGGGTTTGCACTCTTCACACTCTCTCTCTCCAGTATATATATACACGCTGGAGCCTTAGCGCTTGTAGTTACTCGCTTCACACTCTCTCACCATCTCCAGATCTAAACAAGACTTTGTTGGCCTCTCACTCTCTCTCTCTCCCCTCACTGCTGGTCAAAGAGCTGGCATGATCCGTCCACCGGGAAAGGAAGGAGGCTTAACGCTGTCGCCATAGGTGAGGGAGGGAATCCACCACCGGCGCAACTATTCTCGTTCACCCAGCGGCACTGCGGGAGGGCCTCCGACCCCTTATTCCTCGCCGCCGTACATAGTGTGGGACGAACGGCCTCCGGTCGCCCACCGAACCACACCCCAAGAACCTTAAGGTATAATTTAGTTATTCCACATGCATTCCTCTAGCTGCATGTGGGCTTTTTCCGCTTCTGCACTCAAATCTAGGTGTTGGATCAAATAGGAAAGTAGTGGGGGAAGTTGTATAGCATGAATCTAGGACGTGGTTCAAAGAGGAAAGGAATGGGGGAAAGTAGTGGGGAAAGTTGTATAGCGTGAATCTAGGACGTGGTTCAAAAAATGAAAGGAAGGGGGAAAGTAGTGGGGAAAGTTGTATAGCATGAATCTAAGACATGGTTCAAAGAGGAAAGGAATGGGGGACCGTAGTGGGGAAAGTTGTATAGCATGAATCTAGGACGTGGTTCAAAGAGGAAAGGAAGGGGGGAAAGTACTAGTACAGACTGGCTATCCAGCACCTATGTTGGTCAAAAAGGGAAAACAATGACAAACGCAGTACGCACATCTGTAACGAACTGATCTTTTTGTTTCGGGGGACAAGGCTGTAGAGATTGAGCATGACTAGATTTGCTGCGCTCGCATAGGGAAAGGAGTCTAAAGATAACAAAACTGGGACCAACACAAATATGCTCCTTGGTTGTTTGTTCTTTGTTGCAACAGACTATGCATCACCCCTTCATACATCGGTTGATGCACATGGTGCTGGTGCGTCCACTGTCCCGTGCAACTCTTTAGCTGTTGTTAATCTAAGGCCCTGTTTGGTTAAAAAGTCCCTAGTCCCTACCTGCTTGGTTCCAGGGACTAAACATGGACTAGAGGTTATTAAATAACATGCTAAAAGACCATGTTACCCCTAGTAATGACCTAATAGAGACAAGGTGCGATGCGGGGCAGGGGCAACTGATGGAAAAAGTCCCCAAAAGACTCTCCCTCGGGGTCTTCTTTCTTTAGTCCCAAATGCCCACTTTTAGTCCCTAAAAGTCCCTCCTGTTTGGTTTAGATGGGACGGACACGGACTTTTTTAGTCCCTACACCAAAAAGTCCCTGTAAACAGACACCCTCTAATAATGCCGCTGGAAAATTGATGCAATGCCACAGTTAAAAGTAAATTACATGTTTAACGAATTTTATTGTTAATATAATCTCTCTGTTAATATTAATCAATGCCACCGTTTGAGAAATGCTACTGTCTTGCTTTCTTTCCCATTTAGATAAGTTAGATGCTTCTTTTTTTGGCTTCTGTGTCATCCACCGTTATTGACCACTAGTTGTTTCCTTTGCACCTCTGTGTAAACAGGGTTATCTACTTCACCTCGTTAGTATTGTGACCTTTTGTTGCACTGCACAAAACACTTTTGTTTTAAGAGTGTTTTGTGCAGTTCAACCAAAATATCACACCAACAATATTGCTTGATTGCTTGATCTTAGTGGAACTGCACAAGAGGAGATCTTACTTCCTATCCGTGTTGGCAAATTTGGTTCATATCTTCTTCTTGTGAGTTGTTTGAATTCCGCGTCATGAGAGGTCAGTACTAGCTTTCTTTCACATGATTGTGCAGTGTGCTTTCATATGTTGTGCTACCTGTACGGTAATGTTGCTTGATTTTAGTGAACTGCACAAATGGAGACAAGACTTCCAATCTGTATGTGCACCGTAATATCCCATTGAGGTAAGACAAGGATATTTCACAACAGTTGGCCTGTATTTTGGCACTTTCATCAGAAAATTAATGTCGTTGTTTAGTGCTATACTTGTGCTCCCTAATTAACATGCCAAATCTTACACTGAAGGCGAAGCTTGTCTGTTATTGAACCAAGTGATGAAGGGGAAGAACAAGCGGAAGAAAAACAAAAATCAACTCCCGGTGCTATAATGAAGCACTGGAACTGTGATGACCCAAGTAATGATATAGTTTTGCATCTTAATTTATTGTTGTGGCTGGAACGAGCAATTGTTTTGCCACTGATTTGATGCCACTCTTAATGTAATATGTAATTATCTCTACTTGTGCAAACAGGGATCTTCTTTGAAGATACCATATATTTTAGTGGAACTGCACAAGAAGATGTTGGAAACATTAAACTAATCGAGGAGTATATAGTAAGCATGGCAACCACAGTAGATAAGAACAGATGGTTCCGGAGAAGTGCTCTATCTGTATGCTCTACACAATAAGCCTCCTGACAAAGGTTGGTACTCGCCCACGGATTTCATCCATATGATTGAGCTTTGTCATCTCTATTGGTGTTGTGCTACTGTATTTAGATACTGTCATGAAGAAGTGGTATTGTCCTTGAGTAGTGCTTCATCTGTGCTATTTTAAATATTTCCTTTCCTTTTTTCCGAGCAAACAGAGATGCTAGCATTTAGTTGTCCTCTTGTCTTTGCACAACAGTATCATCTTCCTCTGAAGAAGAATACGGAGTACGTGAAGTGACTAGTTCCGATTATGCCAGGATGAAGAAGCCATGTCTATCTTCTCATGAGAAGGAGCAGTTGAAGGATGGTTACATTACTCCCCGGAACACCTAACTAACTTCAGCTCAGAAGGACTGACATATCTCCATCTTTTTGCTGTGATGCACAAGTACAATGTTGTTCTAGGATTCTTTCTGCTGAGTTCCATTTTTTTTAAAGTGTGCTCTACATGGACCAAGTAGGTGCCTGTTTAAACTGTCAATTCATAGTACATTTTGCTTTATACTAATCACTTTTTTTGTATTTGTGAAAACAGGGGTGCTCAGCTTGATTTCAATGGGAACTCCACAAAATGTTTATGAATACATCGAATCATTCATTTCCACCACAAGAAAGGAGGTGTCAATATGTTCAAGGCGTTGCAACATATAAGGGCGAAATCATACAAGCTACGTGCGAATTTGGTTGATTTTCGTGGAACTGCACAAAAAGAACAGCTGGTTTATTTAGCACGAGGTGTCATGTCAATGTCCGAACTGATGGCAAACCCTGCCCATTCCACAATCGTAGGCATTTGATATTTTGGAATGGGAAAACCTTGTCAAATTTTGCTCATTGATGCACAAAAATAACAAGCATTTGACATTTTTTAATGGGACAACCTTGTCAAATTTTGCTCATTTGATATATTCGAATGGGACGCCCTTTGCTGTCAGCAGTGTCAATCTATTTTTCTTTATTCTTTAGTTGTGAGGTAAATATTGGCTCTGACATGTGAATCGCTGAGATGCATAATCATCGATCATTTTGAATGTTCTCTATGAGTTGCCAGGCCTGTGTGTTTGATTGCAATGTGCAGGAACCCTAAAAAGCTGCTCAAACTCTTTGTACTCCGGTCAAAGTAGAGATACTTTGACTGCAGACAAAACTGGTATGCAGAATAAAAAGGACCGGAGGGAGTACATGTGAAATTTCTGCAAACGAGGTGATCACCCTGGGAATAATGCTAGTACGTTTTGTTTAATGTTCATCCAATGCCAGTGATACAAGAATTCGAACTAATCGAACTAAATTCATTCATGCTCGGTCGGATTTCATATAAACATGCCGGATTTCATTACATTTCTTACATTCTTCAACTAAAAAGGGGTGCGCTGGAGGTATAATTAATTAACCGAAGCTTCTTCTCCAGCGGACTGAGCTTCAGTGACTTAACTGCAGGTGCAGCATAACTGACATGTGGCCCAGATGCTTGTTGGGCCCACGTGTCAGTGAGCCGACTGCACAAGTAGAAGCAGCGTCCTTCTCCAACATAGCTCTCCGACTCCACGTCACCGCCAAGAAGCTAATCGGCCATCAATGGTCAACCCGCCTAGCTTGGCTTCAACCGGAGGGTAGCCGCGGTGGCCTTACTTGGACCCGAGCGGCGGCGACCTACCGTGTTCTACTCTTCCTCGTTTTCTGTGTGGCGCGGTCTCGTTGGCAGCGGGGCAGGGCCTCGACGGAGCGGGGGAAATCCCCCCTCGTTGCCGGCAGGGTGCGGCCTCGGCGGAGGCCGCAATGTCCTCTGCCTCGTTGTTGGTAGGGCGGGGTCTTAGCGGAGTAGGGCCTCCGCCTCAGTGCTGGCGGGGCGAGGCCTCGGCAGAGCCGGCGGTGTCCTCTGCCTCGTTGTTGGCCCCGCGGGGCCTCGGCGAAGCAGGGCCTCATCGACGCCAGCGGACCGGGGACTCGTCGGAGCCGGCATTGTCCTCTGCCTCGTTGTTGGCAGGGCGGGGTCTCAGCGGAGTAGGGCCTCTGCCTCGGTGCCGGCGGGGTGGGGCCTCGGCGGAGCCAGCGGTGTCCTCTGCCTCATTGTTGGCGCCGCGGGGCTTCGGCAGAGTAGGGCCTCGTCGACGCTAGCGGAGCGGGGACTCGTCGGAGCCGGCATTGTCCTCTGCCTCATCCTCGGTCTCGCCAAACAGCGCCTCACCCTCTTCATCGCCTTCTTTGTAGGCGGTCGCAGCCTCCGCCACCCGCATGCGGTACCACCAGCGCTTGAGGCGGCCCTCGCGGTCGGAGCGGTACGAGTCGAGCAGCGCCTCCGGCTCCGCCCGCTCCACGGTGATCTGCTCCTCCGCCTGCAGGTGCTCCTGGAGGAGATGGTGGTTGTAGGCGGCGTCGGCCTGCGCCTCCTGGAACTGCTCCTCATGCTTCTGCCTCACCGTGTCCATGTATTGTGCACGGGCCTCGCCGATGGTCATGGTGCAATGCACCGGCGAGGGTGGCGCGGAGGAGGGGGTTGGCATCGGATCATCGACTACCATGTTCTCCATTGGGACATCGTCGTCCTCCGGCTGCCTGCCGGCCAAGCAGTCGGTAGCAATGCCTACCATCTCCTTGTGGTCCATCGTTCGCCCGTCCCGAAGAGCGCTGGAGCGCGAGGAAGCCATGGTGGGCAATGGTGGAGTGGACAGGAGAAAGGGAACGGAGGTGGATGACTGCGGCTATGGCCGGCGCAACAGTTTATATAGCAATGGTGGGCGGCGGAGGGACGGACGTGTGGCGCCGGAGTAGCCGCCTCAGCAACCGCGTATCATTAATGTGGGCGACACAAAGACGGACGGTAGACACTTGTGTCGTTTGAAGGCGGAGCAATCGCCTGCACCGGGAAGCGGGGCAGGCGGCGCTGACCATTCCGGGTGGAAAGCGCGCGTGGGCAAGGGAGGCGGTCTGGGTGGGCCAGGGCAATCAGACTCGTGCTTGGCAGTGGGTCGGTCCAGCAGCCGGACATGCTGACTCGCCAGCAAGCTCGCCGAGCTGAGCGACGACAATCAGATGATGGACGTAGGTTCCGACCATGAGCCGGCACCACTGTTGAAGCCGGTCCATGACGTGTTCACCATAGAGCAGGTGCGGCCACACTTCGACGCCGTAATGGCGGAAGAGCTAGCAGTGTAGGAGGACCTGTGCTGCAACCTCCGTCTCGTCAATGAGCACCGGTGAACAAGCGAACGACAATGCCGTCGCGGACATGTGGCCCTATGATCCTGGCTTCCCGAATGAGCAACATGCGTTGTATCAAACCATCCCTAGGGCCCGCGAGGCCCTCTTCGTCGTCCCTCGAGTTGTTTTGCTCACCGTGGCGCCGCCGTCTCGTGTTGTCAACATGGTCAACTAACATGAGGAATGAGGAGATTACTTTACTTGGAGAGGATGATAGTGGGGACCCACCAGGGCCATAGCCGCACGCCCGCAAGTGCCTCCTTATTATATTCTACAACTGTAATTTTTTTTGCTTCCTCCTAGTTTCCTGACATCACGGTCCCACACCATTGTCAACCTATGTAGTCAATAAACAAGAGAATTGCGCAAGGAGTGGCCGATAGCTGGGACCAAGCAGCTCGAGCAGTATTTGTGTTTTTCAGGTGTGAGCACTGCAAAGTTTTTCTTGAGCGATGTTTTCGTTCTTTTTTGAGACAAGAGCGATGTTTTCGTTATTGTTCGGAGGAGAGCAGGGTATTAACTGGGCGGGCTGTGGCCCGTCTAGCCCAGGCCAGATAGCCATCCCAGATATTAATTTTTAGCAATCTGAAAATGGCTAGCCCAGCTATACTTTTTTCTGAGGAATACCCAGGCAAGGTCAACTTGTTATTCTCCGCCCTGCTGGGCTGCAAATCCTTGCTAGGAGGGATGCATTAGGCTTAACAAGAAAATGGGCTTCAAGAAATAATATATGGGATGTAATTATAAAAACTGGGCTGTAACTATAAAAAATGCACCAAACATGTAATTAGTTTATATAATATTATTTTTGGATTTTTAAAATTTTAATTTCATTAATTGTTGCGCGCGCAATGTTTCGTTGGATTTTTATGTAAGACTAATTTATCAAAAACCGGTTGTACATTCTTACAAATCTCAAATGGGCTATATGTTCTCTGCCAGACACTTGTGGGCCTACTATGTTGACGCGTCCCCTAAAAAAATAAGTTGACGCGTATGCAAGGCTTTATCAACTTATAGTCAACACACGGTTCTAGCAACAGTGGCCGTTGGATGTCCATCCAACGGATGTCGTGCTTCTTCTTCAATCTCAGATATTCTAGCTTCACCCGCCCAAAAAATGATTCCTCCCAGTGACATTTGGGGCGCACCATTTCAGAGGCTGACCTGTGGGCCTACTAAGTTGACCCGTACCAAGGGCTTTGTCAACTTAGTCAATATAAATGATTCTAGCTGCAGTGACCGTACGATGTCCATCCAACGGCCGTCGTGCTTCTTCAACCTCTGGTCTTCTTGCTCCAGCCTCCCAAAGCAGCGCCGGTCTTGCCGCCTGCTCCTGCCTCCCGTGGCCGGCTGTGCTGCCGCGGAGGCCTCACAACCCCCTACTACTCCCACCGCTGGCCAGGCCCTGCGGCGACGGCAGCCTCACCCCGCAACCGAACCAGTGAACCCTCGTACTCCTCTCCGCGTGGGCATCCACTGCCGCGTCTTCCCCGGCTCCGCGTCGTTCCCTTCCTAGGCCTCGCCGTCGTCCACCGCCTTGGTGCTCTTAGCGCGGCGTGGTCAATGTGGTCAACGAACGACTTACATCGGAAGAGTACTATACGTGGAAAGGCTGACAGCTGGGTCCACGGCCGCAGCAAGGAAGTGCCTCCTTATTACGCGAAAAATAATGATTCCTCCACCTGACAGCAGAGACCCACCGGACGGGCCACCGTATTTCGCGAAAAAAAACTTTTGCCCCCTGACTGCTAGGACCCACCAGCTACATCTTCGCACGAAAGGAAGTGCGTCCATATTGCGGGCAAAAAAATGATTCGCCCCCCTGACAGCTGGGACCCACCAGCTACATCTTCGCGCGCAAGGAAGTGCTTGATAGTCGGGACCCACCTGGTCGAAGCGTACGTAGCGTTGTCATTCTGGTGGCGAACATGTACGTACATACGATCGGTCTGTCTGCAGGCTGCAGCGATGAACCGTGGCCGTGTAAGGAAGGGCACGTGTGGTAGTAGAGGCGCACACGTGTGGTAGTAGGGGCGCACACGTAGCATGTACACGTACGTACAGTGGCCAGGGTGCAAGAAAGTAAATACGGCCACGTACGTACATATGGGCGGGGTCTTGAATGCCTACTCGCTCATAGGTACGGCCAGTGCTCGTGTACATGGCTGTGGCTGGGTCGGAACGGAGAAACTGCGTCGTCGTCGTGTTCATGGGGAGGCAACGGAATGCGTCGTGTTCATCCGGAGGCAACGGAACGCGTGCTGGTCATCGGGAGCCAACCGACTTGGACGGAACAGGCGATGGAAACGAGGCCTGGCGTACCGTAGAACGGAGGAAACGGCCTTGTGTTTGGCCGGCCACGGTGGAAACGGGATGCTGTTCATCGGGAGGGGTCCGGCGTGCCGCAAAACGGAGGAAACGGACCTCCTACGGTCGAAACAGGGTCCTGTTGATCGGGAGGGGTGTGGCGTACCGCAAAACGGAGGAAACGGACTTGTGTTGGAGCGCTACGGTCGAAACGGGGGTCATGTTCATCGGGAGGGGTGTGGCGTACCGCAAAACGGGACTCCACGGGATACTATTCATCTCCACCGTCGACCTCCTCCAGCCTCCACGGGCTATTGTTCATCCACCGTCGACTTCCTCTAGCATCCACGGGATCTTGTTCATCGACAGGCTCCTGTTCATCCAGCCTCCGTCGCACGCTCCTCCACCGGCTACTGTTCAACCAGCCCTCTCCACGGAGTCCTGTTCAACCACCCCTCCACGGGCTACTATTCATCCAGCCCTCCACGGGGTCGTCCTGTTCATCCAGCCCTCCATGGGGTCCTGTTCATCCAGCCCTCCACGGGGTCCTATTCATCCACCGGCTCGATCGATCGGGGTACTGTTCATCCAGTGGCAACAACCTCTAGTACCACGGGTTCCTGTTCATCCAAACCCCCTCAACAACGCTAACAGTTCATCAAGGGAAGGAGGCAGCAGTGTTCGATCAGCTTCAGTTAGCAGCAGTATCGAAGGAATCACTCGGGTTCAGTTAACAACAAGGGATCGATCGATCGCTCGGGTTCAGTAACGCGTAGCCTGCAGTGCAATCTCTCAGATTTCGGTTTCCGGCAAAACCGTTGAGGTTCGAACATTGGGGTGTGCGCGAAGATCTCTCCTCCCTCTAGCTCGCTCGCATCTAGATCTCACAGCCTAGCTCGACGAACCCAAAGAATAAAGAGACACAAGGTTTATACTGGTTCGGGCCACCGTTGTGGTGTAATACCCTACTCCAGTGTGGTGTGGTGGATTGCCTCTTGGGCTGAGGATGAACAGTTACAAGGGAGGAATAGCCTCGCGAGGAGAGGTGTTCTTGTGCTCGGTGAGCTGAGTCCTCCCTCAGATCAGTTGCCTCCTACGGTGGTGGCTACTCCTATTTATGGAGGCCCTGGTCCTCTTCCCAAATATCGAGCAGGAAGGGATTCCACAACGGCCAGTTTGAAGGGGGACAGCGAGTACAAGCTATCCTGACTAAAGGTGGTCTTTGCCTGCCAAAGGCTCTGGTGATGACGCCGTCTTGGGCTCCACGGTGACTTCCGTCTTGTCGTCCTTCTGGTCTTGGTGTCGTTGCACCGATATGGAAACCTTTGCCTGATGCCTCGGGACTCCTCGCCTGCGCTTGCCCCTTTAGCACCAAAGCGGAAGCGAGGACACTGCGCGTTGGCGCCCGCCTGGCGCCCTCCTGGCCTTGGTCGTCATGGCTTACATCACGGGAACCTCGCGAGGTTCCCCTTGCCTTGATCCGCCCCTCGCAATCCTAGCCTGGTGAGGCTGCCCCCGAGGAGGTCTTTCGTCGTCCACCTCGTGAGGCTTGGCCCCTCGCGAGGGTCTTGAGTGTTTGCTGGTGAAGATGGGCCGTACAAGGCCGCTGGTGGAGCCACTCCGTGGGCCGCAGGTAGGCAAGGGGTCCCCAGAACGCCGACAGTAGCCCCTGGGCCCAAGGCGCGCTCGGACATGGCTTCGGGGCGAAGCCAAAGGGCAAGTGCGGAGCGCCGCGGGCCCCAACAGCCCGCGGCCCTTGTCGACGCGTGGCGGTTGATTGGACGTGGGCGTCTCCGCTCCCGCACGCTGCCTCGGCAACTGCTCGCCTGACAAAAGACTGGCACGGGCAACGCTTGCCTTCATTGCTTCCTTTCGCCTTGCTCCAGATCCCCTTTGTCCCTCCTTGCCTCCGAATCCTCCAGATCTGCTTCAATCCCCTTTCAAGCCTCCGACCAATGGCGCCCCGCAAGGTCAAGGCTGCTTCATCGCCCAACTAGTAAGAGCCGGCTCTGGATGCGCCCAATGTCTCGGAGAAGAACTTCGCCGCCACACGCCTGCTGATGGCGGGGGAGAGCAACGAGAGGGGGAGACCAAGCTCCGGGCGGCTCCGCCGTGCCGGAGCCCAAGGGCAGCACCTTCTACCCCTTCTTTATGAGCAGCGTCGTCGCGGGCCTGGTTCCCCCTACTCTGACTTCTTCTATGCCGTCCTCCGCCTTTACAGGTTGCAGGTCCTTCATCTCCATCCCAACTCCGTTCTTCTCTTGCTGATATTCGCCTTCTATTGTGAGGCGTACGTCAAGGTGATGCCGTTCGTGGCTCTGCTGCGCCACTTCTTCTTCCTCCGGATTAACAACAGGCATACCTCTGCATGCGCCAACTTCATCGCGGCCGGCAAGGCTAATGCTATTTTGAAGGCTGGGAAGAAGGCCGACGGCTTCAGGAGAAAGTGGGTCGTGATGGATGCCAAGTGCGTCCACTCACGGTTGATGCTGCCGACGGAGATGCCCAGTCCGTTGAAGAGTGGTCTTGCGTGAAGCTTACTGACGACCGGGCGAAGCTGGTGCTGGAGAAGATGACTGCCGACCTGAAGCCGGGCAACACGAAGGCAGTGAAGCTGACGGGGGCCATGCTCTTGAGGGAGTTCCTGATGCTGCGCGTGGCCCCGCTCCAGGCGCGCTCGTGCCCTGTGGATGCTTGGGGGCACGGAGGACAAGCTTTCCCTGAGTCCGATGACCTTGCCCGAAGAGGAGCTGGCTGTGGCTCTCTGCCTCCTGGTCGGGGACGACCAGGAGTATCCGCCGAGTGTCTTTGTTCCTTCGCGAGGACGGGGCGCAGGTCACGGCCGCCATGCACCTTTGACGGGCGCGGGCTGGTGCCGTCGGCGCCCTCTGGGGCCCCGGTGGTAATGGCGCTGGTGGACGTGTCTTCCGACGAGTCCCGCGGGGAGGAGGAGGAAGATGAGGAGCGTGACTCCGAGGCGACCCACGAGGGGACAGGAGAAACCTGTCCCCCACGCAAGGCCGACATCCTCCGCTCCATGCCGGACGATGATGATGGTGCTGACGGCCGCTTGGGGAGGAAGGAACCGCCCGCAACTGGGGGCGCAACGATGTCCATGGCCAGCCCCCAGCAGGAGTCGCCATCCGTGGTTCCGACGAGGGGCAGGTCAGCGCTGATCTCCCGGGACGACGCTCCCGCTTCGACTCCACTTGGAGCTGCTTCCGGCCCATCTGCTGCCCCTCCTTCTGCTTCTGGAGCCCGCGCGCCCGCGCCTCAGGCTGGGAGGCTCTTAGGCTTCAAGCTTAACATGCGGAGGGACCACACCACGGTGGACCAGTAAGTGTTCTTGCCCCGCCTTGTTCTTGCTTATGCTGCTGATCCTTGACGCTGCTTCGTTGTGCAATTAGACTGGCGCCCGCGAAGAAGAGGAAGGAGGAAGCGGTGGTGCTGCTCAGGATCAATCTGCCTGCTGCGGCCGCGTCTCCCTCCGTGGAGAAGGGTAGCGTCCTCGGGAGGAGTCAGCCCCCGCAGCCCCGCTGGCTCTGGAGGCGCCGGGATCTGGCTCGGCTGCTGAGGTCCCCAAAGCTCGGAGCCCCCAGTCTCCCAGGCTATGGTGGCCATGCTGCCCCCTCCGTCTCCTGCCGCTCCATTGGTTCTAGGTTCTTCTGCCTCCCCGGCTTTCTTGGAGCGCGCCCTTTCTGAGATGACCCGGCTGCCTCCTTCTCCTGCCATTCCGACCGAGAAGCCACCTGGGAGCGCGAGGACCACCTCCGTTCCGAATATCCGGAGTTCTTTCAGTCCTAGATCTTGGGACGAGATCCTCTTTTAGTGGTGGAGTGTTGTAACACCCCAGATGTAAAACTTCCATATTTGGCAATATATCCATGTTGACATCCATCCAATTCCATTTGGGGTTCCATCTTTTGGTCTCATTTTGTTTTGTTTTGTTGTTCTACTCATTTCATTGCCATGCTTACCTTGTCATATTGCATTTGTGCTTCTTGTCATATCCCTTTAGCCATCATATGTTTGCATCATGTGCATATCATGTTGTGTTGTGTTTATGTCATTTTGCATTTCCTTGATATGCATGCATGATATGTTGCTGCATATGTTCTATGTGTGATCCATGCATCACCACCTCCATGCATCATCACCTCCATGCATCACCACCTCTCCTTCTTTTTATTTCTTTTAGCAAGTGCCATTTTACCCTCCTCCATTAATGTTCAACTTTGCCTCAATTTTCAGTCACCATGTAAGTTACCTCACTGCCAACTTTCACCTATTTTGAAGTTGGTTTGGTTGGGGCAAAAACACTTCAAGTTTGAACCTAATTCAAACCTGGAATATTTTTCTTCCTCTAAAAATGCCCAAACCATTTTTACTATATTGTGCATAATACTAGGGCTCCGAAGATATTTTTATATCTTCCTTAGCCTTCCCAAATCACTCTGGACTTTTCTTGTTTTTCTTCTGTTTGAGAAAAATAGGAAAAGAAAAGATTTTGGCAGCAGAGCAGCCAGCAGCAGCACCCCCCTGGGCCTCGGCCTCCCAGGCCGGCCCAGCTAGCACCCCGCGCCAGCAGGCCCAGCGCGCCAGCCGGCCCGCTCGTTCACCCCTCCGCGCTTTTTCTCACCCGCCCGCGCGCACCCCCGCTAGCCCCTCTCCACGTGGCCATCCCGGCCCCGCTCGTCAGCGCCTACCCTATTCCCCGCACCCACCTTTTCCCTCTCCTCTCGCCGTCTCCATGGGGACCGCGAGCACGAGAGCGCGTGAGCTCGCGCCGCTAACCCTAGCCCCTTTTAAGGCCCCAATCCTTGTCCCCTGCCCCTCCTAGGGTTTCCCTCGTCCGCCGCCGCCGTTTCCTGGTAGGTATAGCCACCAGATTGATCGCGCCATCGCCGTCCCGAACGCATCTGGGAGCGCGTCCTCATCGCCAGCGTGCTCCCCGTCGACCCCAGCTTCCCAGGACATGTCCATCTTCCTCCTCGACGTCGTCTATTTCCCCTACGTTCACTACTTCGCCGCGGGACGCCAAGACGCTGTGATCTTCTTCCACTTCTTCCCCGCGGTGCCCGCGAGTGTTCGATCGCCGTCACCGCCTTCTCCGACCTCCTCTTGGGAAACCAAGCACACCACCATGCTTGTGGTGAGCACGCGTTCCTCCCCATCCTTGTTTCCCTCTCCTTAGCGCGCCTTGCAGTAGTTTGCCACGAGCACCCGAACGCGCCGCAGTCGGGCCTCGTCTCCGGCGAGTGCACGACCTCTTTAGCTCTTCTGCGCATGCCCGTCATGATCGCGGCGTCTCATCGGCCGGATCCACGCGATCAGTAGCTCGCTCAAGCCTTTCGCCTCGTCGCGTTTGAGCTCGTCGCCTCCGCCTCTGTTCGTCGTCGCCGGCGTCGAGTCCATCGTAGGCCCGTTCTGCTAGTCACACCCGCGGGTGCGGGATCCTATTGCGGCCTCGTTGCGCCCCGCTGCCGCGCCTTTTGGTCGCCGGAGAGGCTCCGTCGATCTCTCCGCCGTCTCTGCACCCCGGCTAGCACCTCCCCTGCTTCCCCTGTTTACGCCACCACCTTGTGGGACCCGAGTCAGACCCACAAGTCAGCCTCTCAGGGGCCAGGACCCCACCTGTCATCCCCCACCACTTTCTCCTTTTTCTTTTGTGTTTATTTTTCCAGCGAATATTCCATTTCTAGCATATGGAATCTATCCATTTCGGGCAAGTCCATTTCTGGACGTTTCCAAATAAGGAAAATGCCATTTCTATCATATTGTAGCGACCAGACCTCAAATGGTCTATGCTGCTGTGCACCAGTGTCATCCCTGGATCAGTAATGCTGACACGCACAGTACAAATGGAGGATTTATTACAGAGTAGCAATCACACACTTATTACATTGAACATCTCCAAAGAGAATAAGTATGATAAATATGGCTTAAGGCCATCTAAAACGATAACAGCGGAAGACTTGGAAGATAAGTGAGTCCATCAACTCCAACGGCATCACTGAGTATAAGACCACGACCTAAGGCACCTTACTCGTCGTCTGAAAAGTCTGCAACATGAAACGTTGCAGCCCGAAAAACGGGTCAGCACATGGAATATGCTGGCAAAATAACACATGGATAAATAATGAACATAATAATGCTATACTACATGCATATATGGCTGGTGGAAAGCTCTATGGTTTAAAGTTTTGTGAAAAGCCAATTTTTCCCTACTGCAAAGGAATAAATTTTATTTAACTATCATGGTGGTTGTTAAACATTGAGATGGTTGACAGCATCTCAATCCCAATTAAAAGTCATCATTAACCCAACAAAATTAATTAAAAGTAACATGGTGATGAGATTCAAATGATAATCCAGGTACTAGATACTCAAGTTGTCCATAACCGGGGACACGGCTAACCATGATTAGTTTGTACACTCTGCAGAGGTTTGTGCACTTTTCCCCACAAGACTCGATCGCCTCCGCTTGATTCTCGCACTACATGATGTTTGAGAAACGGATGATCGAGACACAGCCTTTCAGGAACAATCACTCTTTACTCCGGGTGGACAGTTACACCTACTTTCCCCTACATCTGCTAGCCCACCTCTTCAAGAGATCATGTAACCTACTCAACTATGCTAGAGCCCATAATAGCTTGTGGCTGCACACGGAAGTTTCTAGCATGAATAATCTTATGATCCCTTTGAGCCTGGGTGGCGGTCCTTATACAAACAGACAACACTGGGTTCCCCAGGTGCCTCAATCCACCCAGATGTGAGTTTTAGTTGCCACCTTAAGTAAACCATTATTAACAATCTCACATCTGTCGTGAATGTCTCTCAAACCCAATCCACGTCTACGAGCATAGCATGGCAATATAATAGCAAACGTAGAAGTAACTCCCAAGGGTTTGATAAATAAAACAGGTAATAGGTACTACCTCAACTACTTCCCAATACCCAAAATTTAATTAGATCCTAATCATGCAATGTTTGAGGAATAGATCTAATGCAATAAAAACTGGGTATGGAAGGTATATGATCAAAGTGTTACTTGCCTTGTTGATGATCCGTGAAACCTGGCGATTCGAAGTAACAAGCGGCACACTCCGGGTACTCTATCGCAAACAAACAAGCAAACAATAAGTACTTATCTAATGCACAGGTAAAACTCGAATGAAAGATCCAACTAGAAAGTTCAACTTAAGAACTCTGGTTTGCAAAAAGAATCAACTCGAACGCAGCAACGAAAGTCAAACGGCGAAAGAAACAAGCTCCGTTTACTAATCTGGATCTAGGTCAAATTTTACAGTAGCAAAAACTTATTTGAGTAGGTTAAACGGAAAGAGAATTTCGAGACGAAACTCTAGGCGCTTGAATCGCCTGATTCCGATAAACGAGCGAAAAGTAAAACAGAAACGAAGATCCGATCAGAAATCGAGATCTGAGATAATCGCGGAAAAATTCGACGAAAAAGAAAAACTGACGAAAATCCGACGAACGCGTTCGTTAAAACGAACGGGTCGGTGAACGTTCACAAAATAACAAAACTGAAGAAAATAAACCGATCTAGGGTTTTTTTAAAACGAACGTTTTTTTTAACAAAACCGGCAAACGACGGCGAGGTAATACCTCGTCGGGCGGTGCTCCGGCGAGGGCGGCGGGGTGCGGCGGGGTGCGGCGGGGCTCGGGGGCGGCGAGGGGCGGCTCCGGCGGCGGCGAACGGCGAGCAGGGCGGCGGCGGTGCGGGCTTCCGGCGGCGACGGCTCGGGGTGCGGGTACGGGGTGAAGGGGGGCGGGGCGGCTGCGGCTTATAAGAGGAGGGGGGCGGTGCTTGGAGGAGGGGGCAAGGCGCGGCGGCGGTGTCCGAGGCGGTCACGGCGGCGGCGTCCGGTACGCGCGGAGGAGACGCGCGGGGTGGGCCGGCGGCTCGGCTGGGCCTCGGCCCGGTCGGGCGCGGCGCGAATTTTTTTTAAACATTCCGCCGAAAAAATTCGTAGAAAAATAATTAAAAATCCAAAAAAGATAAAACAAATTTTCCCCATCTAGTTAGAATATTTAGAACAGGGTGAACATTTTTTTGACACAAAAGAAATTTTGAAAACGTGCAATATTTTTTTAATGCAATTAAATTGCAAATAAAATCCGAATAAAATCAATAAATGATTTTAATATTTTTCCTCCAATATTTCAATTGTTTTGGAGAAGTCATATTTTCTCCTCTCATTAAATTTTAAATGAAATATTTTTCCGGAGAGAAAATAATTAAAACCAAAATCCTCGTGTTATTATTTGATGAAAATCAAATATGAAAGCTTCGAGAAAATCCCCAACTCTCTCCGAGGGTCCTTGAGTTGCTTAGGATTTATCGAGGATTTGTCAAAATGCAATAAAAATATGATATGCAATGATGATCTATGTATAACATACCAAATTGAAAATTTGGGATGTTACAAACCTACCCCCCTTAAGATGAATCTCGCCCTCGAGATTCGGGTTGGCTAGAAAACAGGTGGGAGTGGTCCTTCCGTAGATCTTCCTCTCGCTCCCAGGTGGCTTCATCTTCCGTGTGGTGACTCCACTGGACTTTGCAAAACTTGATAACCTTACTGCGGGTAACTCGGCTGGCATACTCAAGAATCTTAACTGGTTTCTCCTCATAGGTCAAATCACTTTCCAGCTGAATTGCTTCCAGCGGCACAGTATCTCTCAGTGGTATCTCAGCCATCTCTGCGTGGCACTTCTTCAACTGGGAAACGTGGAATACGTCATGAACTCCAGACAATCCTTCGGGCAATTCCAGCTTGTAGGCAACCTCTCCCATACGTTCCAAAACTCTGTATGGTCCGATAAAACGGGGCGCTAACTTTCCCTTAACTCCAAAGCGCTTCACTCCTCGAAGTGGTGATACTCGAAGATAAACTCTGTCTCCGACTTCGTGAACTGTCTCCTTTCGTTTAGAATCAGCATAACTCTTCTGCCTGGACTGGGCTACCTTGAGCCTATCGCGAATCAACCTCACTTTCTGTTCAGACTCCTTAATCAAATCTGGTCCAAACAACTGACGGTCTCCAACTTCGTCCCATAACAACGGTGTTCTACACCTCCTTCCGTACAAAGCTTCGAAAGGGGCCATCTTCAAACTGGTTTGATAACTGTTGTTGTAAGAAAACTCCGCATATGGCAAATTGTCGTCCCAACTAGATCCATAATCTAGTGCACAAGCTCTCAACATGTCCTCCAAAATTTGATTGACTCTCTCGGTCTGTCCATCTGTCTGTGGGTGAAAGGCTGTACTAAATTCTAGCCTGGTTCCCAATGTTTCATGTAACTGCTTCCAAAACTTCGAGGTAAACTGGGTTCCTCTGTCTGATACAATGGTCCTCGGAACTCCATGCAAACATACGATCCTGGTCATGTATATCTTTGCCAACTTAGCACTGGTGTAAGTGGTCTTCACTGGAATAAAATGAGCTACTTTCGTCAAACGGTCGACTACAACCCATATTGAGTCATAGCCTGAACGAGTCCTGGGCAATCCTGTGATAAAATCCATGCCTATTTTATCCCACTTCCATTCGGGTATCGGCAATGGTTGTAGCAATCCTGCTGGCTTCTGATGCTCTGCCTTCACTCTCTGACACACATCACAAACTGCTACATACTCTGCAATATCCTTCTTCATTCCGGTCCACCAGAAAGTATTTTTCAGATCCAAATACATCTTGGTATTCCCTGGGTGAATCGAGTACGGTGAATCATGGGCTTCTTGCAAAATCAACTTCCTGATCTCCGGATCATTTGGCACATAAACGCGGTCCTCAAACCATAAGGTATCGTGCTCGTCCTCACGAAATCCTTTGGCTTTTCCTTTGCTCATCTTCTCCTTTATCTCGTCAATCTCCTTGTCTGTCTTCTGAGCTTCTCTGATCCTTTCCATCAAGGTAGACTGAATCTCCAGTGTCGCTAAATAGCCTCTTGGGACTATCTCCAAACATAGCTCGCGAAGGTCCTCGGCTAACTCCTGAGGTAACTCTCCTGTCATGAGGGTGTTGACATGACTCTTGCGGCTCAACGCGTCTGCTACTACGTTAGCCTTTCCTGGGTGATAATGCAATCTCATATCATAATCCTTAATAAGCTCCAACCATCTCCTCTGTCTGAGATTTAACTCCTTCTGCGTGAAAATATACTTCAAACTCTTGTGATCCGTGTACACCTCACAATGGTTTCCGATGAGAAAATGTCTCCATGTCTTCAACGCATGCACCACGGCTGCTAACTCCAAATCATGCGTAGCATAATTCTTCTCATGGGGTTTAAGTTGTCGTGAAGCATATGACACAACTCTTCCTTCCTGCATAAGCACTGCTCCAAGTCCTCGACGAGAAGCGTCGCAATAAACTTCATAATCCTTGCGTTGATCTGGTAGAATCAACACTGGTGATGTAACCAATCGTTTCTTCAACTCTTGGAAACTAGCTTCACAATCCTCAGTCCAATTGAATTTGGTGTCCTTCTTTAATAGCTCAGTCATGGGCTTAGCAATCTTCGAGAAATTCTCGATGAACCTCCGGTAGTATCCTGCAAGTCCAAGAAAACTCCGGATTTCTCCAACTGACGTGGGTGATTCCCAACTTGTCACTGTGTCAACTTTGGCAGGGTCTACTGCTATTCCTTCTCCAGAAATAACATGTCCAAGGAATCCAACTTCCTTCAGCCAAAATTCACATTTGCTGAACTTGGCATATAACTGATGTTCTCTGAGCTTCTCAAGTACCAATCGCAAATGCTCCTCATGATCTTCCTCATTCTTGGAAAAGACTAAAATATCATCAATGAACACCACAACGAACTTATCCAAAAACTCCATAAACACTTTGTTCATCAGGTTCATGAAATAGGCAGGTGCGTTAGTCAGGCCAAATGACATAACGGTATACTCATACAGTCCATATCTGGTGGTAAAAGCAGTCTTAGGTATATCCTACTCTCGAATCTTTAACTGATGGTATCGTGATCGTAGATCGATCTTGGAAAATACTTTAGCTCCTTGTAGGCGCTCAAACAAATCATTGATCATCGGTAGTGGGTACTTGTTCTTGATAGTCACTTCATTCAATCCACGGTAATCAACAACCATCCTCAACGATCCATCTTTCTTCTCCACTAGAAGTACTGGTGATCCCCAAGGTGACGAACTTGGGCGAATATAACCTTTATCCAGTAACTCCTTGATCTGCTTCTTAATTTCCTCCAAATCTTTTGCGGGCATCCTGTACGGTCTCTTAGATATTGGCCCTGCGCCTGGCAAAAGTTCAATCAGAAACTCAATGTCTCTATCCGGTGGCATGCCTCGCAACTCTTCTGGAAATACATCCGGGTAATCCTTCACCACTGGTACCTCCTCCTGTACAACTCCAGATAAGGAATTCACTTGAGTCCTCTTCGGCATATGCCGGGATACATACTTAATCCTTTTTCCTTCTGGGGTGGTAAGCAAAATCGACTTACTGGCGCAATCGATGTTTCCTCCATACAACGATAGCCAATCCATTCCCAAAATCACATCCAAACCTTGCGACTCCAAAACTATTAGGTCTGAGGGGAAAACATGCCTACCAATGGCCAAAGGCATCTGAAAACATCCTTGGCTTGCCATATACTCTGCTCCTGGCTAGGTTACTAACATAGGGGTTCTGAGAACTTTGGTGGGCAGCTTAAACTTATTCACAAATCCCCTTGATATGTATGAATGCGATGCACCAGTATCGAAAAGAGCGGTTGCAGTAAATGACTTAACCAAAAACTTACCTATTACTGCATCAGGCTGTGCTTCAACCTCCTCCACGCTCACGTGGTTCACGTGTCCTTTGTTGAACGGGTTCGGCTTCTTCCCAGAGCTTCCATTACCATTTCCATTTTGGGCTTCAGGACAATCAGTTGCATAATGTCCAGTCTTCTCGCACTTGAAACAGGTAACGTGACTTAGATCCCTCTTGGCTAGGGTAGATGGGTTGGTGCGGTTCTGTCCGTTGGTTCCTCCATTTCCATTACCATTCTTGGAGCCATTATGATTGGGCGAACTACCTCCTCCATGGGTATGCTGAAACTGTCCTCCCGGCTTCGCGGCAAAACCTGGCTCTGATACCACCTTTGTAGCGACCAGATCTCAAATGGTCTGTGCTGCTGTGCACCAGTGTCATCCCTGGATCAGTAATGCTGACACGCATAGTACAAATGGAGGATTTATAACAGAGTAGCAATCACACACTTATTACATCGAACATCTCCAAAGAGAATAAGTATGATAAATATGGCTTAAGGCCATCTAAAACGATAACAGCAGAAGACTTGGAAGATAAGTGAGTCCATCAACTCCAACGGCATCACTGAGTATAAGACCACGACCTAAGGCACCTTACTCGTCGTCTGAAAAGTCTGCAACATGAAACTTTGCAGCCCGAAAAACGGGTCAGCACATGGAATATGCTGGCAAAATAACACATGGAGAATAATGAACATAATAATGCTATACTACATGCATATATGGCTGGTGGAAAGCTCTATGGCTTAAAGTTATGCGAAAAGCCAATTTTTCCCTACTGCAAAGGAATAAATTTTATTTAACTATCATGGTGGTTGTTAAACATTGAGATGGTTGACAGCATCTCAATCCCAATTAAAAGTCATCATTAACCCAACAAAATTAATTAAAAGTAACATGGTGATGAGATTCAAATGATAATCCAGGTACTAGATACTCAAGTTGTCCATAACCGGGGACACGGCTAACCATGATTAGTTTGTACACTCTGCAGAGGTTTGTGCACTTTTCCCCACAACACTCGATCGCCTTCTCTTGATTCTCGCACTACATGATGTTTGAGAAACGGATGATCGAGACACAGCCTTTCAGGAACAATCACTCTTTACTCCGGGTGGACAGTTACACCTACTTTCCCCTACATCTGCTAGCCCACCTCTTCAAGAGATCACGTAACCTACTCAACTATGCTAGAGCCCATAATAGCTTGTGGCTGCACACGGAAGTTTCTAGCATGAATAATCTTATGATCCCTTTGACCATGGGTGGCGGTCCTTATACAAACAGACAACACTGGGTTCCCCAGGTGCCTCAATCCACCCAGATGTGAGTTTTAGTTGCCACCTTAAGTAAACCATTATTAACAATCTCACATTTGTCGTGAATATCTCTCAAACCCAATCCACGTCTACGAGCATAGCATGGCAATATAATAGCAAATGTAGAAGTAACTCCCAAGGGTTTGATAAATAAAACAGGTAATAGGTACTACCTCAACTACTTCCCAATACCCACAATTTAATTAGATCCTAATCATGCAATGTTTGAGGAATAGATCTAATGCAATAAAAACTAGGTATGGAAGGTATATGATCAAAGTGTTACTTGCCTTGCTGATGATCCGCGAAACCTAGCGATTCGAAGTAACAAGCGGCACACTCCGGGTACTCTATCGTAAACAAACAAGCAAACAATAAGTACTTATCTAATGCACAGGTAAAACTTGAATGAAAGATCCAACCAGAAAGTTCAACTTAAGAACTCTGGTTTGCAAAAAGAATCAACTCGAACGAAGCAACGAAAGTCAAACGGCGAAAGAAACAAGCTCCGTTTACTAATCTGGATCTAGGTCAAATTTTACAGTAGCAAAAACTTATTTGAGTAGTTTAAACGGAAAGAGAATTTCGAGACGAAACTCTAGGCGCTTGAATCGCCTGATTCCGATAAACGAGCGAAAAGTTAAACAGAAACGAAGATCCGATCAGAAATCGAGATCTGAGATAATCGCGGAAAAATCCGACGAAAAAGAAAAACTGACGAACGGTTAACGAACGGACGTTCGTTAACAGAGAAAATCCGACGAACGCGTTCGTTAAAACGAACGGGTCGGTGAACGTTCACAAAATAACAAAACCGAAGAAAATAAACCGATCTAGGGTTTTTTTTAAAACGAACGGTTTTTTTTAACAAAACCGGCAAACGACGGCGAGGTAATACCTCGTCGGGGCGGGGCTCCGGCGGGCTCGGCTGGGCTCCGGCGAGGGCGGCGGGGTGCGGCGGGGCTCGGGGGCGGCGAACGGCGAGCGGGGCGGCGGCTCGGGGCGGCGGCGGTGCGGGCTTCCGGCGGCGGCGGCTCGGGGTGCGGGTACGGGGTGAAGGGGGGCGGCGGCGGCTTATAAGAGGAGGGGGGTCGGTGCTTGGAGGAGGGGGCAAGGCGCGGCGGCGGTGTCCGAGGCGGTCACGGCGGCGGCGTCCGGCGTACGCGCGGAGGAGACGCGCGGGGTGGGCCGGCGTTTCGGCTGGGCCTCGGCCCGGTCGGGCGCGGCGTGAATTTTTTTTTTAAACATTCCGCCGAAAAAAATTCGTAGAAAAATAAATAAAAATCCAAAAAAAGATAAAACAAATTTTCCCCGTCTAGTTAGAATATTTAGAACAGGGTGAACATTTTTTTGACACAAAAGAAATTTTGAAAACGTGCAATATTTTTTTAATGCAATTAAATTGCAAATAAAATCCGAATAAAATCAAATAAATGATTTTAATATTTTTCCTCCAATATTTCAACTGTTTTGGAGAAGTCATATTTTCTCCTCTCATTAAATTTTAAATGAAATATTTTTCCGGAGAGAAAATAATTAAAACCAAAATCCTCATGTTATTATTTGATGAAAATCAAATATGAAAGCTTCGAGAAAATCCCCAACTCTCTCTGAGGGTCCTTGAGTTGCTTAGGATTTATCGAGGATTTGTTAAAATGCAAAAAAAAATATGATATGCAATGATGATCTATGTATAACATACCAAATTGAAAATTTGGGATGTTACACATATTCCATTTAGGGCAGGTTTTAACTTATTGCACTTGTGATGATTTTTCTACAGAAACCCCAACATATTATATATGTTTTTGAGGTAGAAAAATCCCACCAATCCAGTGGTGGCATTGGTTTCTGCATTTGAGCAACTTCATGAACATGCCATTTTACATCATGTTGCTGTTTTGTCTAGTATGTGTATATTCATGGAAAATATGCTATGTGGTTGTTTTGCACATGGATAGCTTCATAAACATGCCATCTTGCTGTAGGTATGCTTGTTTTGTCAGGCATTGCTTTGTGATGAGTGAATCAAGCTCACCAAGATGCCTTCATAATTTCTGTTAATGCCATGCTCTGTTTTCTGCTAGGTGTGAAACCTGTTAACAAAACTTGCTATGTTTACATGGGTGCCATCATATCTTTTGATCCTTTTTGGCCCATGGTCAGTAAGGGACTTTTGTATATGCTTTGAGTAGAATCATGCCATGCCTTGTTTTGCTATATTAGATTCGTGTAGCATGTTGATTGCTTGCTCTAAACATGGCTTCCTGATATTATTTCTGCCATGTTCAGGACTTTCACCAAGTCTGTGAAGCTGATATCTTTTGCACTTTTGCCATGCTTGTTTGAACCTGTTATGGTATGATCTAGCTTAGCTCAGTGTTCATCTTTTGTCAAGCATCTCCTGTAGATTACTGCCATATGGTTTGTTGCTATGTTGGGGTGCTGTAGCATAGTTACTTGATGTATTCTAAGTGCTATCATGCTGTTAATCGCAGAATCGTGTCATTCTTGTTTTGCTTGCCTTTTGCAAACCGTGCATCCGTTTCCGGTGATCTTTATATCGATTTCGACCGAAATCATCTCATCTTTCCAATGGCATACTTGGTTTGCCAAGTTACTGCCTTGTTCATCCTTTTTCTTCCGGAGCACGCATACGCATCGCATATCATATCCCGCATATCATGCATGTATTGCATCATGTTGCTTGTGCGTTTTCCCGTGATTGATTGTGGTTCCATTGCTTGTGTTCTTGCTGTGGGTAGAGCCGGGAGATGAGTTCGTGAACGAGGAACCTGTTGAGTACGCTTACGAGGATCAAGCTTTCGACAACTCTGAGAACCTTGCAGGCAAGATGACCATACCCTCGAAATCACTTCCATCTTTGCTTTGCTAGTTGTTCGTTCTATTGCTATGCTGCGCTACCTACCACTTGCTATATCATGCCTCCCATATTGCCATGTCAAGCCTCTAACCTTCCTTTCCTAGCAAACCGTTGTTTGGCTAAGTTACCGCTTTTGCTCAGCCCTTCTCATAGCGTTGCTAGTTGCAGGTGAAGTTGAAGTTGGTTCCATGTTGGAACATGGAACTTTTGGATTATCACAATATCTCTTATTTAATTAATGCACCTATATATTTGGTAAAGGGTGGAAGGCTCGGCCCTATGCCTGGTGTTTTGTTCCACTCTTGCCGCCCTAGTTTCCATCATACCGGTATTATGTTCCTTGAGTTTGCGTTTCTTACGCGGTTGGTTGATTTATGTTACCCCCTTGACAGTTCGCATTGAACAAAACTCCTCCAGCAAGGCCCAACCTTGGTTTTACCATTTGCCACCTAAGCCTTTTCCCTTGGGTTTTCGCGAGCCCGAGGGTCATCTTTATTTAACCCCCCCCCCCCCCGGGCCAGTGCTCCTTTGAGTGTTGGTCCGAACCGAGCAGCCTGCGGGGCCACCTCGGGGAAACTTGAGGCCTAGTTTTACTCGTAGCTTGACTTATCCGGTGTGCCCTGAGAACGAGATATGTGCAGCTCCTATCGGGATTTGTCGGCGCATCGGGCGGCTTTGCTAGTCTTGTTTTACCACTGTCGAAATGTCTTGTAAACCGGGATTCCGAGACTGATCGGGTCTTCCCGGGAGAAGGTTTATCCTTCGTTGACCATGAGAGCTTATAATGGGCTAAGTAGGGACACCCCTGCAGGGTATTATCTTTCGAAAGCCGTGCCCGCGGTTATGAGGCAGATGGGAATTTGTTAATGTCCGGTTGTAGAGAACTTGACACTTGACTTAAATTAAAATACATCAACCGGGTGTGTAGCCGTGATGGTCTCTTCTCGGCGGAGTCCGGGAAGTGAACACGGTTTGAGTTATGCATGAACGTAAGTAGTTTCAGGATCACTTCTTGATCATTTCTAGCTTCGCGACCGTTGCTTCTCTTCTCGCTCTCATTTGCGTATGTTAGCCACCATATGCTTAGTGCTTGCTGCAGCTCCACCTCATTACCCCATCCTTTCCTATAAGCTTAAATAGTCTTATCTCGCGGGTGTGAGATTGCTGAGTCCTCGTGACTCACATATTCTACCAAAACAGTTGCAGGTGCCGACGATACCAGTGCAGATGACGCAACCGAGCTCAAGTGGGAGTTCGCCGAGGAACGTGGTCGTTACTATGTTTCGTTTCCTGATGATCAGTAGTGGAGCCCAGTTGGGACGATCGGGGATCTACCATTTGGGGTTATCTTATTCTTTTCATTTGGATTTGACCGTAGCCGATCTACGTGTGGATTTTGGATGATGTATGAATTAACTTATGTATTGTGTGAAGTGGCGATTGTAAGCCAACTCTCGTTATCCCATTCTTGTTCATTACATGGGATTGTGTGAAGATGACCCTTCTTGCGACAAAACCACAATGTGGTTATGCCTCTAAGTCATGCTTTGACACGTGGGAGATATAGCCGCATCGTGGGCGTTACAAGTTGGTAATCAGAGCCATCCCCAACTTAGGAGCCCCCTGCTTGATCGAATCGCTGGCGTTGTTGAGTCTAGAACAAAAATGTTTTAAGTCTTAGGATTATATATATCGGAGAGTAGGATTCTTTTACTCCTCAGTCCCTTCGTCGCTCTGGTGAGGCCTCCTGACGTAGAAGTTTTGACTCTTCTCTCCTCAAATTTCACAAAAAAAAATTAGGCTCACGCGGGTATCTTGGAATCGTTCCGATGGTTTTGTGACGAGAACATTGTTCTTGGTGCCTCCTGACATTTAGGGGTTGTGGCAGTGTCCCGGGGAGTTGAGCTCCGAGGTGTTGTCGTCACAATTTTATCGTTGCAGTTCTGGAATACCTGAGTTTCGCCGACATCGAAAATCTCTTTTATGCAGTTGTTGGTGAGATCACCTCGACGCCACCCAGTACTGGGGCGGGAGTTCGGGAGTATTGCCATAACTCGTATAACGGATGCTTTTCGAAGGTTGAGGTACACGATTTCCAAAGGTTTCTTGGTTATGTGTTCACGGATGGATACAGCTGGATCTAGGGATTGCTAGTTTGGGTGATATATTTTGTGTCCCCTGTATCCCCAACACCAGATTGCATAACCAGAAAGTTTCGGGAGTTTATAGGTGGGATTCAAGTAGCTCTTAGCATTTCTTCCCGCAGATATTTGGTTTGTGATTGGGTAATCCTTACCATTTATTTGTTCCAGTTGTACCTTGTTATTTAATTCATCAATCTCTTATCAAGTGGTTTCTCACCTTAATGGAAGTGTGATGATTTACTATGGAATTCATTCGTTCATCCTCGTTCGAATGTTTATTGTGAAGACTATATGTTGGAATTTCTATCCGTTGATTCAACTTGTGTATTTGTCTATCAAGATGCTAACGGATGTCACCCTCTTCAGAATGGCTCCGCCAACGCGTCAGAATCCGGAACGCAATGAGGGGAGTCAGGCAAACCCTACGCCACCACCTCCGCCTCCAGAGGCATGGCAAGCTATCATGGCAGCCACCAACGCCAATGCTCAGATGATTTTGCAACTGTTGCAAGAACGCACCCAAGGGCAAGGCAATCAAGGAAATCAAGGCCAAGGCAACAATCAGCCTCACATCGCTACCCTCAACCAGTTCCTCGCAAATCAGCCGAAGTCTTTCAGCTACTGTGCCGAGGCCACAGACGCCGATGATTGGCTCGTGGACATCAACAAGCATTTTGAATGTAGCAATGTCAGGCCTGAGGACTTTGTCAAGTTCGCTTCTTTTCAACTCAAGGATCAAGCTGCCGAGTGGTATCAACAACACAAAGATTCCAGAGGAGGTCATGTGATTACCTGGGATGATTTCTGCTGAGACTTCAAAGCTCACCACATTCCACAAAGTGTTGTTGAGAGCAAGCACGAGGAGTTCCGCAATCTCAAGCAAGGTAGCATGTTTGTGTATCAATACAATACCCAGTTTCAGAAACTCGCTCGCTTCGCTAAGCTAGACGTTCCTGATGAGAAGAGCATGATCTATCAATTCAGAGGTGGCCTCAGAGAAGATGTGCAATTACCTCTCTTGCTTTTTGAGCCGACCAGGTATGATGATTTCTACAATATGGCTCTGAAGCAAGAGGCTGCTTAGCTCAAGTGTGAGGCTTCTAAGAAGAGAGTCAGGGACGCAATTCAGTCTTCTTCTTCCTCACTAGTGGCTGCTAAGCAACAGAAGTTCTGGTTGCCTCCTCGTCCGTTTCGTCAGCCTTTCCAGCAGAAGAGCAAAGGTGGCAATGGATCTTCCCACTCATCCAACCCTGGCTATCAGAACAAGTCTCAGAATCAAGCTCCAAAGTCGAATGCTCCTTATCATCGTCCACTCTCAGAGGTGACTTGCCACAAGTGTCAGCAGAAAGGTCACTATGCTAACAAGTGCTTCAACCAAAGGCGCCTTCCGCCTCCTCTTCCTGTGAGATCTTCCAGCAATGCAGTGGTCAAGCATAATCCCAAGTCTGCAAAGGTGAACATGATGAATGCAGCTCAAGCGGAGGAATCTACTGATGTGATAATGGGTAACCTTCATGTTAATGATATTCCTCCAAAAGTCTTATTTGATACTGGTGCATCTATTTCTTTCATATCAAGACCTTTTGCATCCATGAACAATTTTCATACTGTCGATCTGTCTAAGCCGATAGCGGTTTCCTCTCCAGTCTTATTCATGAATACCAAAATGATGGCTCCGGATGTTTCTATCAATATGGGCAACTATAAATTTTTATCTTCTCCAATGGTTCTTGGTGACTCGGATATTGATCTAATTCTTGGGATGGACTGGCTTTCTAAGCACAAGGCTCAACTTGATTGTGCTGCCAGGGAAATTCAATTGACACACACTTCTAAGGATGTGATCATCTATGCCGCTCGTGATGAGACCATTCGGTTGTTTTCTCTCAATGAGAAGGGCGAGTTGGATGCTATTTCTCAAATTCCAGTCATTTGTGAGTACCAAGATGTCTTTCCAGAAGAGCTTCCGGGTATGCCTCCTCACCGGCCAGTTGATTTCGTTATCGATCTTGAGCCCGGCACGGAACCCGTTTGCAAGCGTCCTTACAAACTTGGACCCAAGGAGCTGAAGGAATTGAAGAAATAGCTAGATGAACAAGAGCGTCTGGGTTTGATCAGACCGAGTTCATCTCCATGGGGTTGTGGTGTTCTTTTTGTCCAGAAGAAGGATGGCACGGACCGACTTTGTGTCGACTACCGTCCATTGAACAAGAAGACAATCAAGAACAACTACCCACTTCCCAACATCAATGAGCTATTCGAGCAACTGAAAGGTGCTAAAGTCTTCTCCAAGCTTGACCTTCGAATGGGTTACCATCAGATTCGCATTCGTGAAGAAGATATTCCCAAGACAGCATTCAGAACAAGCTTTGGTTCTTATGAATATACTGTCATGTCTTCCGGCCTTCTCAATGCTCCTCCAACATTCTCTCGAATGATGAATTTCATCTTCAACCCCTATACCAATGAATTCGTCCTGGTGTATCTCGATGATATCTTGGTCTTCTCCAAACATAACAAGGATCATGCCAAACATTTGCGATTGGTGCTCGACAAGCTCAGAGAGTATCAATTCTATGCGAAGTTTTCCGCAGTATCTCAACAATCAGAACAGCGAATATTCCATCATCCAAACTAAGCTTCCTCAGAATGTGAGTTTTGGCTTGATGAAGTTCTTTACCTTGGTCATATCATCTCTGCCAAGGGCATCGCTGTTAATCCCGAGAAGGTGTCGCAATTGTGAATTGGGAACCTCCTCAGAATGTCAAGCAGCTCCGCAGCTTCCTTGGTCTTGCAAGCTATGGCCGAAGATTCGTTGAGAACTTCTCTAAGATTGCAAAGCCTCTTTCCAACCTCCTCCATAAGCATGTCAAGTATGTCTGGACGCCTGAGTGTGACGTTGCTTTCAACACTCTCAAAGAGAAACTCGTCACAGCGCCTTTCTTAACTCCTCCTGACGAATCCAAGCCATTCGAAGTTTTCTGTGATGCTTCTCTTCAAGGTCTCGGTGCTGTGTTAATGCAAGAGAAGAAAGTTGTGGCCTATACCTCTCGTCAGCTGAAGCCCAACGAAAAGAACTACCCCACTCACGATCTTGAGTTGGCGGCAGTTGTCCATGCATTAATAACATGGAGACATCTCTTGTTGGGAAGAAAAGTGGACATATTCACCGATCACAAGAGTCTCAAGTACATCTTCACTCAGCCCAACCTCGACCTCAGGCAAACTCGATGGGTCGAAATGATTCAAGAGTACAATCCGAGTATTGAATATACTCCAAGCAAGGCCAACGTCATTGCTGATGCTTTGAGCAGGAAGGCTTATTGCAACAGCTTAATTCTCAAGCCATTTCAACCAGATCTTTGTGAAGCTTTCCGCAAACTAAATCTCCAAGTTGTTCCTCAAGGCTTTCTTGCCAACCTCATAGTCTCTCCTACTTTGGAAGATCAAATTCGTGAGGCACAACTTCTTGATGCCATGGTGAAGAAGGTGAAACGTGGTATCGACAAGGGTCTTTCCAAATACAAGTGCTATCGCATTGATGACAGAGACACTTTATTCTTCGAGGACCGGATTGTGGTTCCTAAAGGTGATCTAAGGAAAGTCATTATGAACGAGGCGCACAATTCTCTTCTTTCCATTCATCCTGGAAGTACGCAGATGTACCATGACCTCAAGCAGTCGTATTGGTGGACTCGAATGAAGCGAGAAATCGCTCAATTCGTAATTGAATGTGATGTCTGTCGAAGGGTGAAAGCAGAACACCAACGACCAGCTGGTCTCCTCCAACCTCTTGCTATCCCAGAATGGAAGTTTGATCATATCGAAATGGACTTCGTGACTGGATTTCCCAAGTCCAAGCGCGGAAATGATGCTATCTTCGTTGTCATCGACAAGCTTACTAAAGTGGCTCATTTCCTTCCAATCAAAGAATCTATCACAACAGCTCAGTTGGCAGAGCTATACACCTCCAGGATTGTCTCCTTGCACGGCATTCCACAATTGATTTCTTCAGATCGTGGAAGCATCTTCACTTCTATGTTCTGGGACTCCTTTCAGAAGGCCATGGGCACCAACATTCGCTTCAGCACAGCTTTCCATCCTCAAACTAGTGGCCAAGTCGAGCGAGTAAATCAAATCCTTGAAGATATGCTCAGGGCTTGTGTCATTTCCTTTGGTATGAAGTGGGAAGATTGTCTTCCATATGCCGAATTCTCCTACAACAATAGCTTCCAAGCGAGTTCGGGCAAGGCCCCATTCGAGATTCACTATGGCAGAAAGTGCCGTACTCCTCTCAATTGGTCATTCGTGAGAATCTCAAAGCTGCGCAATCGCGCCAGAAGAGTTACTATGATAGTAAGCACCGTGACTTGGCTTTCGAGATCGGAGACCATGTCTACCTCCGCGTCTCTCCAATGAAAGGCACTCGTCGCTTCGGTATTAAAGGGAAGCTTGCCCCTAGATACATGGGTCCTTTCAAGATCATTGGCAAAAGAGGCGACCTCGCCTATCAACTTGAGCTTCTCTCCAACTTCGCGAACGTGCACGATGTTTTCCACATGTCACAGCTTTGCAAGTGCTTCAAGACTCCTGAGTGCACCATCAATTTCGAAGATATTGACCTCCAAGAAGATCTGTCTTATCACGAGCTCCCCGTTGCTATTCTTGAAGAAACTGAGTGTAAGACTCGCAACAAGTCAATCAAATTCCTGAAAGTGAAGTGGTCGCATCATTCCGACCGAGAAGCCACCTGGGAGCGCGAGGACCACCTCCGTTCCGAATATCCGGAGTTCTTTCAGTCCTAGATCTAGGGACGAGATCCTCTTGTAGTGGTGGAGTGTTGAATACCCCAGATGTAAAACTTCCATATTTGGCAATATATCCATGTTGATCTCCATCCAATTCCATTTGGGGTTCCATCTTTTGGTCTCATTTTGTTTTGTTTTGTTGTTCTACTCATTTCATTGCCATGCTTACCTTGTCATATTGCATTTGTGCTTGTTGTCATATGCCTTTTAGCCATCATATGTTTGCATCATGTGCATATCATGTTGTGTTGTGTTTATGTCATTTTGCATTTCCTTGATATGCATGCATGATATGTTGCTGCATATGTTCTATGTGTTATCCATGCATCACCACCTCCGTGCATCATCACCTCCATGCATCACCACCTCTCCTTCTTTTTCTTTCTTTTAGCAAGTGCCATTTTACCCTCCTCCATTAATGTTCAACTTTGCCTCAATTTTCAGTCACCATGTAAGTTACCTCACTGCCAAGTTTCACCTATTTTGAAGTTGGTTTGGTTGGGGTAAAAAAATGCTTCAAGTTTGAACCTAATTCAAACCTGGAATAATTTTCTTCCTCTAAAAATGCCCAAACCATTTTTACTATATTGTGCATAATACTAGGGCTCCGAAGATATTTTTATATCTTCCTTAGCCTTCCCAAATCACTATGGACTTTTCTTGTTTTTCTTCTGTTTGAGAAATATAGGAAAAGAAAAGATTTTGGCAGCAGAGCAGAGCAACTAGCAGCAGCACCCCCTTGGGCCTCGGCCTCCCAGGCCGGCCCAGCTTGCACCCCGCGCCAGCAGGCCGAGCGCGCCAGCCAGCCCGCTCGTTCACCCCTCCGGGCTTTTTCTCACCCGCGCGCGCGCACACCCCCGCTAGCCCCTCTCCACATGGCCATCCCGGCCCCGCTCGTCAGCGCCTACCTTGTTCCCCGCACCCACCTTTTCCCTCTCCTCTCGTCGTCGCCATGGGGACCGCGAGCACGGGAGCGCGTGAGCTCGCGCCGCTAACCCTAGCCCATTTTAAGGCCCCAATCCTTGTCCCCTGCCTCTCCTAGGGTTTCCCTCGTCCGCCGCCGCCGTTTCCTGGTAGGTATAGCCACAAGATTGATCGCGCCATCGCCGTCCCGAACGCATCTGGGAGCGCGTCCTCATCGCCAGCGTGCTCCCCGTCGACCCCAGCTTCCCAGGACGTGTTCATCTTCCTCCTCGACGTCGTCCACTTCCCCTACGTCCACTACTTCGCCGCGGGACGCCAAGACGCTGTGATCTTCTTCCACTTCTTCCCCGCGGTGCCCGCGAGTGTTCGATCGCCGTCACCGCCTTCTTCGACCTCCTCTTGGGAAACCAAGCACACCATCGTGCTTGTGGTGAGCACGCGTTCCTCCCCATCCTTTTTTCCCTTTCCTTAGCGCGCCTTGCAGTAGTTTTCCATGAGCACCCGAACGCGCCACCGTCGGGCCTCGTCTCCGGCGAGTGCACGACCTCTTTAGCTCTTCTGCGGATGCCCGTCATGATCGCCGCGTCTCATCGGCCGGATCCACGCGATCAGTAGCTCGCTCAAGCCTTTCGCCTCGTCACGTTTGAGCTCGTCGCCGCCGCCTTTGTTCGTCGTCGCCGGCGTCGAGTCCGTCGTCGGCCCGTTCTGCTAGTCACACCCGCGGGTGCGGGATCCTATTGCGGCCTCGTTGCGCCCCGCCGCCGCGCCTTTTGGTCGCCGGAGAGGCTCCGTCGATCTCTCCGCCGTCTCTGCACCCCGGCTAGCACCTCCCCTGCTTCCCCTGTTTACGCCACCACCTTGTGGGCCCCGAGTCGGACCCACAAGTCAGCCTCTCAGGAGCCAGGACCCTACCTGTCATCCCCCTCCACTTTCTCATTTTTCTTTTGTGTTTATTTTTCCAGCGAATATGCCATTTCTAGCATATGGAATCTATCCATTTCGGGCAAGTCCATTTCTGGACGTTTCCAAATAAGGAAAATGCCATTTCTGTCATATTCCATTTAGGGCAGGTTTTAACTTATTGCACTTGTGATGATTTTTCTACAGCAACCCCAACATATTATATATGTTTTTGGGGTAGAAAAATCCCACCAATCCAGTGGTGGCATTGGTTTCTGCATTTGAGCAAGTTCATGAACATGCCATTTTACATCATGTTGTTGTTTTGTCTAGTATGTGTATATTCATGGAAATATGCTATGTGGTTGTTTTGCACATGGATAGCTTCATAAACATGCCATCTTGCTGTAGGTATCCTTGTTTTGTCAGGCATTGCTTTGTAATGAGTGAATCAAGCTCACCAAGGTGCCCTCATAATTTCTGTTAATGCCATGCTCTGTTTTCTGCTATCTGAAACCTGTTAACGAAACTTGCTATGTTTACATGGGTACCATCATATCTTCTAATCCTTTTTAGCCCATGGCCAGTAAGGGACTTTTGTATATGCTTTGATTAGAATCATGCCATGCCTTGTTTTGCTATGTTAGATTCGTGTAGCATGTTGATTGCTTGCTCTAAACATGGCTTCCTGATGTTATTTCTGCCATGTTCAGTATTTTCACCAAGTCTGTGAAGCTGATATCTTTTGCACTTTTGCCATGCTTGTTTGAACCTGTTATGGTATGATCTAGCTGTAGCGCAGTGTTCATCTTTTGTCAAGCATCTCCTGTAGATTACTTCCATATGCTTTGTTGCTATGTTGGGGTGCTGTAGTATAGTTACTTGATGTATTCTAAGTGCTATCATGCTGTTAATCGCAGAATCGTGTCATTCTTGTTTTGCTTGCCTTTTTCAAACCGTGCATCCATTTCCGGTGATCTTTATATCGATTTCGACCGAAATCATCTCACCTTTCCAGTGGCATACTTGGTTTGCCAAGTTACTGCCTTGTTCATCCTTTTTCTTCCGGAGCACGCATACGCATCGCATATCATATCCCGCATATCATGCATGTATTGCATCATGTTGCTTGTGCGTTTTCCCGTAATTGATTGTGATTCCATTGCTTGTGTTCTTGCTGTGGGTAGAGCCGGGAGATGAGTTCGTGAACGAGGAACCTGTTGAGTACGCTTACGAGGATCAAGCTTTCGACAACTCTGAGAACCTTGCAGGCAAGATGACCATACCCTCGAAATCACTTCCATCTTTGCTTTGCTAGTTGTTCGTTCTATTGCTATGCTGCGCTACCTACCACTTGCTATATCATGCCTCCCATATTGCCATGTCAAGCCTCTAACCTTCCTTTCCTAGCAAACCGTTGTTTGGCTAAGTTACCGCTTTTGCTCAGCCTTTCTCATAGCGTTGCTAGTTGCAGGTGAAGTTGAAGTTGGTTCCATGTTGGAACATGGATATTTTGGATTATCACAATATCTCTTATTTAATTAATGCATCTATATATTTGGTAAAGGGTGGAAGGCTCGGCCTATGCCTGGTGTTTTGTTCCACTCTTGACGCCCTAGTTGCCGTCATACCGGTATTATGTTCCTTGAGTTTGTGTTCCTTAGGCGGTTGGGTGATTTACGGGACCCCCTTGACAGTTCGCATTGAACAAAACTCCTCCAGCAAGGCCCAACCTTGGTGTTACCATTTGCCACCTAAGCCATTTCCCTTGGGTTTTCGCGAGCCCGAGGGTCATCTTTATTTAACCCCCCCCCCCCCGGGCCCGTGCTCCTTCGAGTGTTGGTCCGAACCGAGTAGCCTGCGGGGCCACCTCGGGGAAACTCGAGGCCTGGTTTTACTCGTAGCTTGACTTATCCGGTGTGCCCTGAGAACGAGATATGTGCAGCTCCTATCGGGATTTGTCGGCGCATCGGGCCGCTTTGCTGGTCTTGTTTTACCATTGTCGAAATGTCTTGTAAACCGGGATTCCGAGACTGATCGGGTCTTCCCAGGAGAAGGTTTCTCCTTTGTTGAACGTGAGAGCTTATAATGGGCTAAGTTGGGACACCCCTGCAGGGTATTATCTTTCGAAAGCCGTGCCCGCGGTTATGAGGCAGATGGGAATTTGTTAATGTCTGGTTGTAGAGAACTTGACACTTGACTTAAATTAAAATACATCAACCGGGTGTGTAGCCGTGATGGTCTCTTCTCGGCGGAGTCCGGGAAGTGAACACGGTTTGAGTTATGCATGAACGTAAGTAGTTTCAGGATCACTTCTTGATCATTTCTAGCTTCGTGACCGTTGTGTTGCTTCTCTTCTCGCTCTCATTTGCGTATGTTAGCCACCATATGCTTAGTGCTTGCTGCAGCTCCACCTCATTACCCCATCCTTTCCTATAAGCTTAAATAGTCTTATCTCGCGGGTGTGAGATTGCTGAGTCCTCGTGACTCACATATTCTACCAAAACAGTTGCAGGTGCCGACGATACCAGTGCAGATGACGCAACCGAGCTCAAGTGGGAGTTCGACGAGGAACGTGGTCGTTACTATGTTTCGTTTCCTGATGATCAGTAGTGGAGCCCAGTTGGGACGATCGGGGATCTAGCATTTGGGGTTATCTTATTTTTTTCATTTGAATATGACCGTAGTCGGTCTACGTGTGGATTTTGGATGCTGTATGAATTAATTTATGTATTGTGTGAAGTGGCGATTGTAAGCCAACTCTCGTTATCCCATTCTTGTTCATTACATGGGATTGTGTGAAGATGACCCTTCTTGCGACAAAACCACAATGCGGTTATGCCTCTAAGTCGTGCCTCGACACGTGGGAGATATAGCCGCATCGTGGGCGTTACACAGGTGGAAGCTTTGTTGAAGAAATTCCATGCCTTCGACCCTGCGCCCCCAAGTCGTGGTGCCGCTGACCCTGCAACTCCAGCAGGCGGCACAGGTGAGGGCAACGCTACTGTGGAAGAAGCATCTCTTGCAGGCGACGGCAGCGTCCAAGGATGATGACGTGGCTAGCTGGCGGCTCCTTCCCTGTTTAATTCCTGCAACATGCACCATGCCTCGTGGAGGCGTTTAACCTTGCGTTTGGTACTGGGAGAACAATATGTCTTGTAATATTCATTTGAGATTTTGTGATTTCCTTTCCATTTGCTTTACGTTCTACGTCGGCAGGGCCCGACCCCGTGCATACGTCAGCTGCCGTTGGGTCGTCCGGATCACCAGGATCAGACCAAGGAGTGAGGGGCTACATGGCAAGTTAGGCTCCTGAGTCGCGATGCTCAGGAGTCCCCCTTGACGTGCAAACAGCTTTTGGAAAGGAGATGCAGGAGTAGGTCCAGCGTTCTACGTCGGCATGGCCCGGCCCCACACATACCTCAACCGCCGTTGTGCCGTCCGGACACCAGGACGAGACCAAGCAGTGAGGGGCTACGTGGCAAGTTAGGCTCCAGAGTCGCGATGCTCAGGAGTCCCCCTTGACGCTCAAATGACCTTCGTACCTTTTCCCTCGCCGAGGCGCCGCTCGGGAGGGGCACGTGTCGACCAGGTCCGGGGGACCTGGCAGGGCAGCGTACGCTTCGGTGTGACCCAGCGCAGCCCCTGTGCCCAGCCCCCTCGCGTGACTCTCCCGAGGGGAGGCGTTGCGATGAGGCCAGACACTGAGCACAAGGGCTCCCTGAGGTTGATGCGGCCAAGGGGCCGCCCTCAGTTGTTTATCACCAGCGCGGAGCATAGCGCTTCCGCACTTGCACGGCATAACCGCTCCTCGGTAGCGTCGACTGCCAGCGCGGAGCATGGTGCTTCCACTAGTGCGTGGGAGGGGACTCCCTACTGCGGAGAGCCCCCGGAGCGTGTACAGCCCCGCCCTGACACGTGGCTTGCACGGCAGGGCTAGACGAGGTGTGTCTGGGCACCCGTGAGCCAGCGTGGGACTCATGAGGCCCTACCTCAAGGCGGGTTGCACCTGGGCTTGGTTCTTGATTGCTGTAGCATTCCTGCGAGATGGTTAGACAACCTGCGCCGATCGAATCTCCTAAGGCTATCGCACGAGAAGGGCAAGCACCAACGGCCCCAGGAGGTGAGGTGAACGGGGCCGGCCCGCTAGACAGAGCTCAGCTATTGGGTTTATCGACGCTGCAGGGACGGGCCCGAGCACAGACGCCGTGCCTAGCCTTCTTATGCGAAGGATCCTGAAGAAAGACGATCGGCGCGCGGCCCCTGTGGTGGGTGATAATCAAGCAGATGATAGCCATAGGTAAATTGCGCATGGAAAGCAAGCTAGGTTAGGTAAACGCAAGAACGATCCATGCCACTGGGTCAGGCCCGAGTAGCTTGGGGATGATGCAGCCCGAGAGGCGCCCCCAGCAGAGTAAGCTAAAGACATAAAGGGGATACATGTCGCGGGGATGGACCCACGCGGCCTGGGAGTGATGCAGCCTGAGGGGCGCTCCCAGCTAAATAAACTTGGAAAATGTCACCTGGTTCCGTTGTCGAAGAGGTGTTGGGGTAGCTGAAGGTGTGTGGCGAAGGGGTTCCGCCTCACGAACCACCAGGGCCCTGAGCCTCGGGAGGCTCTGGAGGCCCAGGCGGTTCCTTGAGGACCGTCTCCAGCTCCGCTAGGACTGCGTGATGCCTGGCCTCCTGAGCCGATAGGATGCTCCACAGGTGGCGCTGAAAGGTGGACGCCACGCTCGGCATGCCGAATGGCATGCAAACATAGCTGTGAGGTGGGCCCTCACAGCATCCCACGCGCGAAGGCCGGAAAAACTCCTGAGATGCGGCCCTGTTGAGCCCTGGGATGTCGATGCAGATGCGCAGTCCGCCATCCTCGCCTGGATGGGGAGCTGCGCCAGGTGAGCGGCGGTCACCACGCATGGCTTTTGGTTCTTGAAGCTCTTGGGTAGTCCAGGTGATGAACTCTTGAGCGCGAGCGCTCCTCGCCTGGTGCCCTTCTGAGCGAAACGTGCCACAAAGCACGCCTCCATGTGGTGCCCGAGCGCCTCCCTCGTGATGTTGGATAGGTCTGAGGCCCTCCAGAAGAGAGCCCCCGAGCCTTGCCCGAGGAGGGCGCCGGGCGTGCCTTCCTATGCGTGGGAGGGAAGCGCCCCATCTGAGGGGGCAGGTCTTGAGGAGGTGCCGTTGGTGACGCCGCTCTCCTGAGGACCTTGGCGGAGCAGCTGCTTCTTCTTCTTGGGGATGGCCTCAGGAGGGTACAAGATTCCTTCGCTGTCGGGGTCTTTGATTGCTGCGGCCTGGAAGGCGCGCTCGAGGGAGCACACCGCATCCTTCTCCTCACAGGCGACTGTTATGACACCGCAAGTCCTTGGCATCTTGAGGACGTTGTAGCCGTGGTGGGTCACTGCCATGAACTGGGCCAACGCTGGGTACCCGAGGATGGCGTTGTATGACAGACGAATGTGGGCGACGTCGAAGTCGATGAGCTTGGTGTGGTAGTTGTCGCGCCCGCTGAAGGTGACAGGAAGGCGGACCTGCCCGATCGGGGTGGTGGAACCATCGGTCACTCCTGAGAAAGACTTGGTTGGTTGTAGCTAGTCGTAAGGTACTTGAAGGAAATCGAATGTGTCGATGGACAGGACTTTGAGCCCTGCTCCACCATCGATGAGGGTCTTTGTCACTTGGACATTGCTGATGATAGGCGAGCAGAGCATTGGAAGAGCACCAGCGGTCGCGGCGCACTTGAGCTGGTCCGCCAAGCTGAAGGTGATGGCATACTTGGACCACCTGAGCGAGCGTGTGGCCTCGAGCCTGGGAAGGGCTGCGTTCACCTCGCGAGCAAACTGCTTGAAGATGCGCTAAGAGGCTGGGGCTTGAGCTCCGCCCAAGATGCAGGAGATGGCACGTGGTTCCTGGAAGCCCCCAGCCCCTCGTCATGATGGTGGTCGCCGTTCCTTCTAGGTGGTGGCGGCAGCGGAGGAAGACCAGTGTTGCCCTAAGGGCAGTCCTCGCGAGGCTGATCCCTCTAGGCTTCCTCGCGAGGCTGATCCTGCCAGCGATCCTCATAAGGCCGGTCATGCCACTCCCGGCGGGGGCCACGGTCGTCCCAGCGTCCTCCGCCACGTCCTCCTCCTTGGCCGTAGCCCCGGTCATTGTGCTCGGGGCGTCGACCGAAGTGTCCCTCTCGAATGGCATTGAGCTCTTGACAGTCGTTGGTGTTGTGGCTGTGTACGTTGTGGAAGGCGCAGAACGGTCGGCTGTTCTTGGATGACTTGGGATGATCCCGGCCGCGCTTTGTGTCCGGCTCCACCGCGAGCACGGCCACCCCCTTGCGCTTCACATCCTTGGCCTTGGCTTTCTTCTCCTCCAGGTCAACGGCTGGGAGCTCGAGGAGGGAAACGCGCCCTTCCTCAGCTCTCGCGCACTTGGTCGCCAGGTTGAACAGCTCGAGAGCCGTGCACAGCTCCTCGTGGATGGCGAGCTCCTCCTTCATCTTGACATCGCGGACGCCGTCAGAAAACACCAAAATGATGGCCTCGTCCCTCACCTTGGGGATCTTGACACGAACGCTGTTGAAGCATTGGATGTACTTCTGCAGGGTCTCTCCTGGCTGTTGCTTGATGCGGCGCAGGTCACCCGCAGCCAGGGGGCGGTTACGAGTGCCTTGGAAGTTGGCGACGAAGCGGTCACGCATCTCACCCCAGGAGGATATCGAGCCCGGGGGCAGATTCAGGAGCCACGAGCGAGCACCGTCCTTGAGAGCCATGGGGAACCAGTTCGCCATGACTTTTTCGTCACTGTTGGCCGCCTCGATGCTCAGCTCATAGAGCTGCAAGAACTCTGCAGGGTCGGGGGTGACGTCATAGTGGGGAGGCAGGTCCGGCTTGAACTTGCCCGGCCAGACGACGCCCCGCAGCTCTAGAGTGAAGGCGCGTCAGCCCGCCGTGGCCACCGGGGCCCTTTGTGGAGGCGGAGCTTGATCTCGGTGCTCCCGCGCTGCCACGGAAGGTGGCGCGTGGCCCTGCCGTGGCAAGCAATCCTGGCGTGGCGGTGCTGGGAGCGGTGGAGCATTTTCTTGCGGTCGGGGAACTTCTTGGCAGCTTCCTTCTTCTCGCGCGGGCACCCGGCGCGGTGGGTCTTGCCGAGGGACCACACGCCTTGGCGCCAGAACACCGTCTTGGTGCAGAGGTGGTGGAGGCGCTCCACGAGTCGCGTCACCCGCAGCTGGCGGAGGGCGAGGCAGCGAGAGGGATGGTGCAGGGGAGCCCCCTGCGGCGCTGACGAGCTCGGCGATGCGGTCCAACCAGGCCTCACAGAGGTTGTCGATGGGGCGGTAGCGCAGGAGCTCGCGCACCATGAGCAGCGCAGCCTGCGCGTCCGCGGGAGCGTGATGGGCATGAGACGACGAACCGGATGGGGTCAGCGATGGAGTGGCAGTGCGGCCATCCCGCCGCACGGAGGGGTGCAGAGAGGGTGCCTGCTGCTCATTTCCCGTCGGACCGGTGGCGGCGTTGGCGGCGGGTGACGGAGAACGAAGGGGAGGCCCGCCGACAGGGGCTGTCTGAGCGACGTGGGTGCGAGAGCGGCCCGGCGCTCAGCGCGGGCCCGGCGAGCGTCGGCCATGAACTTGGTGGAGTGGCGAGACGCGGATCGACGAGAGGAAAGCTTCAGCGCACCGCTACCTGGCGCGCCAAATGTTGCATTTCGGGTTCCGGCAAAACCCTTGAGGTTCGAACACTGGGGTGCACACGAAGATCTCTCCTCCCTCTAGCTCGCTCACATCTATATCTCACGGCCTAGCTCGACGAACCCAAAGAACAAAGAGACACAAGGTTTATACTGTTTCGGTCCACCGTTGTGGTGTAATACCCTACTCCAGTGTAGTGTGGTGGATTGCCTCTTGGGCCGAGGATGAACAGTTACAAGGGAAGAACAGCCTCGCGAGGAGAGGTGTTCTTGTGCTTGGTGAGCTTGGGTGGTGGTTGGTGAGTTGAGTCCTCCCTCAGATCAGTTGCCTCCTACGATGGTGGCTAGTCCTATTTATAGAGGCCCTGGTCCTCTTCCCAAATATCGAGTGGGAAGGGATTCCACAACGGCCAGTTTGAAGGGGGACAACGAGTACAAGCTATCCTGACTAAAGGTGGTCTTTGCCTGCCAAAGGCTCTGGTGATGACGCCGTCTTGGGCTCCACGGTGACCTCCATCTTGCCTTCCTTTTGGTCTTGGTCTCGCTGCACCGATATGGAAACCTTTGCCTGATGCCTCGGGACTCCTCGCCTGCGCTTGCCCCTTTAGCACCAAAGCGGAAGCGAGGACACTGCACGCTGGCGCCCGCCTGGCGCCCTCCTGGCCTTGGTCGTCATGGCTTACGTCACGGGAACCACGCGAGGTTCCCCTTGCCTTGATCTCTCTGCCCCTCGCAAGCCTAGCCTGGTGAGGCTGCCCCCGAGGAGGTCTTGCGTCGACTGCCTCGCGAGGCTTGGCCCCTCGCGAGGGTCTTGAGTGTTTGCTAGTGAAGATGGGTCGTACATGGCCACTTGTGGAGCCATGCCGTGGGCCGCAGGCAGGCAAGTCTGGGGACCCCCGTTCCCAGAACGCCGACACAATCGCTCAGGTTCAGTTAGAGCCCAACGCCTTACTCGGGTTCAGTTAGTGCGCAACGCCCCGCACACATGCGTACGTACGAGAGAAACACGCATCGCTCGGCCCCCGACCACCCACCGTAACCGGGAACCCCCCGATATTTTCCTCGCCCTCGCTTCTACCACGATTTTCTCCGGCATGGACGGCCCAAAGAATGTCATGCAGCTGCGTCTCCGGCCCGCCCAGGATGAAAAGCCCATTTTCTGTCATGATTTTTTGTCATAGAAGTAGGAGCCCACCACATCTTTGATGATACTGGGTTCTATCACAATTATTGTCATAGAAGTGTCATAAGTATGACGGAATTTTTTTCGTTCGGCCCAAAATGTCACAGATGTGTCTTTTTTTGTAGTGCAAGTTTATAAGGAAATTACTTATATCTACAATACCAAAGATAAATGATAGTATGAAGTAAGTACATGTTGTGATGAATCGAATGATCATTCCAGATGTAAATGTTTTTCTCCACATATGCCTTGTCTAACTTTTCTGAGGTTTGACTTTTCAAAACATCCATATGATTATGGACGTGAGAGAGTACCTAACTAGAGAGAGTGTGTGTGAAATAGAAAGAGTGACTGAAAAAAGTGTGTGTGCGTGTCTGAAAGAGACATGGACAACACACGATAAAAGTAGAGAAAAAGCGTGTGTGTCTTATGCAAACATATCACACATGCATCTTCGACAGCGGAAGCAAGGTGAGGAGATAGTGTGTGGTTGATTTCAACCGAGAGAGAAAGACCCTTAGCACATGGCCAAGAGGGGTCTGACAAACAAGGGAGAGAGGTCGAGAGAGACGTACGGAGAAAATGCAGACATGGGGAGGAGAGAGTGTATGTTTGTCATAGAGAGATCCCCTGGAGATCGTGATGGAACTACATGGGTGGGAGATCGAGTGACAAGGTGTGTGCGTGATAGAAGATACCCTGAGAGATATCGAGATAGATGTATGGATGGAAGCAGACAATACGTGTGTTCCTGATGGCTAGTGAGAGATAATTATACTTAGGGGGGAGTGCGTGCGCCTATGACGGGGTGAGGGATTATGGTACTTAGGGGGTGCGTGTCACATAGAGAGAGAACAAGGGCGGATAGTGTTTGATGGGTCTATGTAGAGCGAGCGAGACATGTGTATGTGTAAACCAGGGAGATATAATGTTTGAGAGAGATAGAGGAGCCCCGATAAGGCTGAGTGGTGGGTCAGATAGCTGAGAGGGGGAAAGAGATATTCCATCCGCTCGATAATGTAGTGCATGTAAATTTTTTAGAAGTCGAACTTTGAAACTTTGACCAGGTTTACACAAATGTTATTTATATCTACAATACCAAAGATACATCATACGAAACCACATATCATGATGAATCTAATTGTATATGTTCGCCGTTCTAGATGTACATGTTCTTCTCCACGTACATGGTCAAACTTTGTGATGTTTGACTTTTCAATAAATCTGTATGCTATGGACCGCGAAGAGAGTGCCTAAGTCGAGACAGATCAACTGCGTGTGGAGGAGAATGAGTGAGTGTGCAAAAAGAGTATGTGTGTGAAAGATAAAGGGATAATGAATGATAAATTAGAGAGAGAGAGTGCATGTTTTCGTTTCTTATGCTAACATATCACACATGCATCTCCGAGGTAGAAAAGCGACATGAGGAGATACACGAAGATAGCTAGTGCGTGATTGTTTGCAACGGGGAGAGACACCCCTATAGCACATGTCCAATAGAGGTCTGGCCAACAAGGAACAAAGGTCGAGAGGGATGCATGGAGAACATGGACGCATGGGGAGGGAGAGAGGGTGTGTTTGTGATAGAGTGATCCCCTCGAGATCGTGAGGGGACTATATGGGTGGGAGATCAATGGAGGTGCGTGCGCGATAGAAAGATGCCCCGAGAGAAATCGAGATACACCATGCACATGTTTGTGATGGAGACTGATTAGCTAGTCATTTACATATAGGGGGGACTATGTGTGCCTACAATTGAGTAAGAGACCATCATACTTGGCTAGGCATGAGATTTTGTGTGTGTGCATGTGAGATGGAGAGAGAACGAGGGAGAGAGATAGAGTTTTAGATGGGTCTATCAAGTGCGAGTGACATATGCATGTGTATGTGTGACCCAGGGAGATGGAGAGTTTGACAGAGAGAGAGAGAGGGAAGATCTCCAAGACAACAGAGTGGTGCGTGAGAGAGTTACGGGCAACGAGCCAAGTAATTTGTGTGCGTACGATGAGTGCACCCAAGATATTTAGCTTGGATAGTGTGCGAGAGATACCTATAGATGGAGTATATATGCATGCGAACTAGAAAGACCCCCCCACACACACACACAAAGAGAGAGAGATGGAGAGGGATCAACAAGGTCTGTTTGTTGGATGCGTGCGACACAATTGAAGATTGTCGGCTAGAGAGAGAGAGAGAGCAGGAGTCCGTGAGAGGGGGAGGTCACGTTTTATGCATCAAAGACTAATATAAACCATGTTTCGATATAAACTTGCATTCAAATATTTAAATTGGAGAACATGTTGTCTGCAATCCACACATGAACGGAGATATGCGTATATCAAACAAGTTCATTAATTTGACTTTCAACATGTTCATGGAGTACTATAATACTGTACAACATGCTACTCGATTGAGGTGTTCAATTTTGGATTTAGTTCACTATTTTGACCTGGTGAACGAGCTATTTCATTGAATCGAGTTATTTCATTTTGGGTTTGATTCCCGTTTTTGAGTGGGTCAACTATCTGTCATATAGTAAATCGTTAGCAACGAGCATGTAAAACCACATTAGTCCCGAGCATCATCTCTCCATCTAAAAAAGAAGTGGCAAGCTAATATTTCAAAATTTGATTCAAATTGACTTGGTAAAGTAGAAGTGGATGCTCGTTCTCTGAAAATTTGAACGAACCGTTAAACACCCTTTGCTCGGTGGAATTCACCCGGGCAAATAAATGGGAGATGCGAAATTACCGGCCTATGTGGGACAATCAATTGGCCCGTCGTAAATCGAGGGTAGGTTCGTAACTTCACTTAGCGCGCCTTCTCCTCGGCCGAAATGACATGTGCCGAATAATTCATAAACCATGGTCGGCAAAACACCCTCTCCTCGCCCAAAATAGCCCGCGCCCACTATTTCGAAACACGCTCTCCTCGCCCGAAATCGCTCGCGCCCACTATATTTCAAAACACGTCCTCCTCGCCCGAAATCGCTCGCGCCCACTATTTGGGAGAAGCAAAGTTACTCTACTATCCCCGACCCTCGGTACACAGACCCGAGACGAGAAGCCTAAAGGCAGGGGTAGAACTGTAACTCCCCCCCACATTTCAGACAAATGCGTCCGTAAGACATGGTTCCCCCTCCCAATTCCCCATTCATACCTCGTGGGCGCCAAATCACCTTCTCCCCGGAAGTTCCCTTCTCCCGAGCCGCGAAACCTCAACCCCTCCTCCATGGCGCCCCCACCGCACCAAATTCACAGTGGCCCTCCTCTCTAATCCCGAAGACGCTGTCCATTTGCCGTTGTGCACTGGGCCGTGTGCCTCTTACTCCGTGCTGCCGGAGCTGCCTCGACGACGGCCGCGTGAACTGAACCAGATCCGATTCACCCCCGCCGTTGTTCACGGTGCTGGAGCGGCTCCAACTTTGGACCCGTCCAGAGCCCCGGCGCTGCTTCTCCGTAGCCGTCGACCATCGCGACATCTCTGCTTCCCTGCCGCCGGTAGCCACCGCAACCGCGCCGGCCTCACCGACTTGGCAGCTGGAGCTGCCTACTTCACTGGGCCGCCAGATAGGTCGCACCCTCATCTCAAATCACTTTATTTAGGCGTCAGTTGTCTGAATTTTTATTCTGCGCCAATCGATTCCCAATGGGAAGCAGCACCCCTCGAGCCGGCGGAGCTCCTAGGCTCCTGGTTGGCTGGTGTCTAATGTAAGGGTGCGGGGGCGCAAGTTCGCCGCGGAAGCAGCGCTTTGATGGCTATCTTAGAGTTGCGTGGCTTGAAGGTACTGCCGCCGCCGAATCTGGATGACGGCGAGTCTTTGTGGATTGGCCCGGGGGCGGCGCAACCACGGCAGTGCGGTGGGGCGGGGAGTGGGGTTTTGGTCGGGGCCACGGACGGCGGAGGCAGGTTGCTCTGCCGGTGGTCGCTGGCTCTTCGGGGAAGATTCCGAACAGTGTCAGCCTTGAGGCACAAGACGGCCATCAAGCCATCCGGCGTAGATCGGACAATACCAAAATAAAATAAAATCGTGTGACCCCAATTTAGTCTTCAGTCAACAGACGTGTGACCACTCTCGTACCTTGCTGTTGATCTCTTAGGGTATTTCTTTAGATCAGAGAGATGTGCCGTTCTTAAGATTATGTGTTTTCTGCATCTTCAGCCACACCGTCTTCCGACTCACCGCAGCTGCTCCAACAAGGGAAGCATACACCAGAACGGAGCTATAGTCCCCACTCAACAGTTCCCTGCATCGAATGCGCATGCGCGACATGGACAGCCACAACAACTGCAGGGCCATCGACAAGTCAGCACATGATGCTCACTCCTATGGATGGCGGCCAGATAGGTTGTACCCTCATCTTACTTGTGTGCAACATTTATGGCTTTGTTATTCATCTAAGTATGGAAAATAGATTATCACATTTCACTGTATATTCACGCTGATCTCTTACGGGTCTTGTCAGGAGTTAACGTTGTTCCATAGTTCAGCTAAGAGACTTGTTCTTTAGGTAACGACGTTCCATAGTTATCACCCATCAGCCAATGCTATCCCACAAGCTCGTGATTATAGTATCATACCACTTCTAGTATAACTTATGTTGTTCTTTAATACTTTTGTGTGCCATCTAGTTAATCTCGAGTACAAACGATACAAATTCTGTAGATTTCATCTGTGTTCTACATTTAGTTTTTGAGACCTGTTGCTGCTAGTTAACCCCAATCCTACTATTTATGTCGTCTCCTACAGGCACTCATTACATAAATCTAACTACTAGTTGTCTTCCATGCATGTCAGATATAATTGCACACACTGATTTATCCACAAGAACCTCACGGAGCAATGTAACGACCAACAAACTTGACGTCAATGAAAGCCAATACGATGGAACATGTAAAGGCAGTTCTTCACAAGACTTGCAGAAAGATGATGAATCCTATTCACCCCATAAGGTCCTTGCTCTAACTTGGCCCTTGATATGGGTACAACATGCATATAATGTCCTGGAGTGCATCTACTCCGTTGCAATGCCTTGTGCTTCGCCTGCTGATCATGCATGTAAATATGGCATGCCTTCCTGTTTTTCAGTACCTATTCCATTAATGATAACATGTTTTCAAATTCAAGTACTGTCATTCTACTCTATCGCAATGCCATCTGCTTAGTTTGGACATCATGCTTCTCAATATCTTATGCATTGTTATTCATCAGTATGTACTTCATCTGTCTACCATACCATGTTTTTTTACATTGAAGTGTTGTTCTAGTGGTCTCTTGCAATGCCATCTTAGTTTCCCAATCATACACACATATGTTTCCTTAGTGTTTTTCTGTAATGTATTCCACTAGCATACAGTTTTACAGTCAAGTAGTGTTTTTTACACTGTTGTCCTGTCGTATCCCAAGCTCTTACATCATACTCCCTCCGTCCGGATTACATGTCGCAGAAATGGATAAAACTGGATATATCTAGAACTGAAATACACCTAGACCCATCCATTTATTTCCGGATGGAGGGAATACATGTCAATATGTCATGCCTTTCTATTCTTCAGTACCTATTCCATCTCTGCTGTAGCATGTTTTATAACTAGCAAAAGAGCCCGTGCGTTGCAACGGGAGAAAAAAATACAAAAATTAGTGACGTTGCAATAATTTATATACCAGAAAAGGTGTAATCAAAAGGATAATTTATAAATGACTATTGATCTTACAAAAAAAGAATAATTTATAAGTCAGATGTGAAACATATTTTTTCAGTTCGCCGTGTGTGCCATAACCCCCTCCCAACTGGCATGCGGGGCGAAACAAGACGCGAGCAAGATGCATTGTTGTCGCACTCTCTCTACTCTTCATTTCCCCCTCTTTCTCCTCCCTATCTCACCAATGACATCGATAACAAGCAGATTTGAGGTATATGTTGATGGTCAGCAAGTACCGGCAGTGGCGGAGCAAGGAAAACTTAATTAGGGGGCCAACTGATGTTAAATCATTTCGGGAAACACAATATTAGCAACGGGTAATCACTCATGTAGTGGAAAAATCTGCATGTTGGCCTCAGCTGGGGCCCTGCTCGCACCCCCTGCCTCCACCACAGAGTACCCGTGAACCCCAAATATCTTCTCCCTTAAAAAATAGTATTTCTTTCCAATTTTTCACTCACTTTTAATTAGTCTATCTGATTAATGTATTTGTAAGGTGTGGTAGGCATGTATATTAAACTATGATAGTAACAACAAACAACAACAAGTAGTAGTTATAATTGGTGCTCATCCAGAAAACGGTGCTAGCACGCATAGCATCCAGCCATGGTTTTGTAGGTTTTCTGTATCATTTTGAAAATTTTGCCACCCTTGAATGAAATGAGGAATTTTGAAAAAAAAATCGAAGATCTCAGGCGAGATGGACAATCCAAAATTTGAATTGTTGGACGAAAATGGGGCGAAATATGAATGAAAAACTACCAAAATTGTACAAATATTTTGAATCTTGCAGCAATGGAATAAAGCAGAATCAAACTGAATAACACGATCCCTTTATTGATATACACCCATGAATAGCTCAGAGCAATACAATTAGCAGAAATACCACATTATACTCATTGTTCGCACACGAATCATCTTGGTCTGATTAGTACTACATCCTAGGCACACGCATGTGCACCACACACTTGTCACGTTTCAGCCGCTCGGATGACCACGTCTGCATCCAGCAGCTTCCAGTCCACAGTTGATTAAAAAAAAGCAACAGGCACCACCAAATCCCCATCGATGTCACCGCCCACTGCGTGCCCCTTCTTATCCACAACACATCGCCATTCCACATCACCCAAGCGCCGCTCCGATCTTCCTCCTGCTGCCTGACCACCCATCGTTGCTCCTCCTCCTCTCCTCTTCTCCATCCGCCTCAGTCCTCACCACCCAAGTGCTGCTCTCCTATTCTTGGCCGCAGTGGCTGGCCTGAGCCACATCCCAGCTGACAGCGTCGGCGTGCTTTCTGGCTACGGCTGGGGCGTTGGTGGCCTGCTCGTCGGCGCACTGTGTCCAGGGCGGAGCCCCCTTCCTTGCAGTGGTGGTAGAGCCCCTCCTCCCGGAAGGTGGCTGGGGGCAACCGAGGTTGCGGGGCAGGTGTGCCGTGGCTCGGTTCCGTGCGGGAGCCATGGAGGGGGCGCGCTGGAGGGAGCAGCTTGGGTTCTCACCGCCATGCCGTGCCACCCCTCGTTTCTCTCCTCCTCGGTTTTCTCCTTCTCTCTCCCACTCATGCTTCCTCTTTTTTTTAGGAGCACGGCGGAGCAACCATGGCGCCACCCACGAGAACCCCGACGCCTTGTAAGCCCCTCCGCCGCTCGCCTGGATCCGGACGCCGCCGTCGTTCTGCGCGTCCAGGCCGTTCGCCGCAGGTGTGCCGTGGCTCGGTTCCGTGCGGGAGCCATGGAGGGGGCGCGCTGGAGGGAGCAGCTTGGGTTCTCACCGCCATGTCGTGCCACCCCTCGTTTCTCTCCTCCTCGGTTTTCTCCTTCTCTCTCCCACTCATGCTTCCTCTTTTTTTTCAGGAGCGCCACCCACGAGAACCCCGACGCCTCCCAGCACTACTAGGAAAAGGCCTACTAGTGGCGCATCAGTTTTGCCTACTAATAGCGCATTACTGGTGCGCCACTAGTATCACGCCACTAGTATTAAACACTAATGGTGCACCACTGGTGCGCTATTAGTATCTGGTATACTAATGGCGCATCACGCCGTGCGCCATTAGTATAGACCAAAATGCGCCATTAGTGTGCCTCTCAGGTGGCGATATTTACACATGTGCTTTGCCATACTAATGGCGCACTGTGGGGTGATGCGTCATTAGTATCTTTTGGCATATTAATGGCGCACGTTGGGGTGATGCGCCATTAGTATGAATATTACGGATTTTTTTTCTTTTCTGATATTTGCACAGGTTATAAAATATATTATTGGACAGAATATAGACAGCAACACACAGCAACAGCAGATTCATCGAATACAATAGAAGATTAGTCTCTGAATACAATTCATCATATTAGTCTCCGAATTCAAAAGACCGAACAAAGATAGAACATTACAAGTCTCGAGACCGCGAGTAGCGAGTTTGTCTTCACATTACAAGTCGATATCGATCATCTAAACTACCATCACATAGAAGAGAGCTGCGGTCATCACGATGAGCATCATCGCGATGAAACTGGTCTTCATCCGGTTCCTCCAACGCTCCCTCCTCTCTCCCGCTAGATAGCGCGCGCATCTAGATTCCGCCTCCGCCCTAGTGGTGTACCCTTTGTAACTGTTACCGCTGAAATGGTGAACCTGTCTCCGACACTCCTCCCAGTCGTCGTAGACTCCGGGAACCTTACCCTTGTACACGACATACGACAGCATCTCTATGCACTAGCCAAACAACAGACAATACATACGCAATATATAAGTATGCAACAAAAGGATCGGAAGAGAAAAGCAAGACATTAATAGCACGATTCATGGTCTACTAATAAATAGCATCGATTACATCTAAGTTGAACGACTGTCCAAACCAAAGAGACATACAAGTTTATTAAAGTTTAATTACAACATGAGCTAATCGATGTTTCAGAACTACACATAGCATAACTACTTTCGACTCGACTCATGGGACCGGAGCATGGATGAAGCCGCCGTCTGTCATGATGGTCATGAAGTCGCGGGCGTTGTCAGCCTGCATTTGTAGCGTTGTGTCTATCTCACTGTTGGATGGTTGATATTTGAGGTAGAACTGCCCCGAGGTATGAAGGACATCTTGATGGATGATTTCTGCAAACTCCGACTGGATGCGAAAGAATTCTTGTCGGATGTCCGCGTCCTGGATTGCCGCCAAGCTTGCGGCCCAATCTTTAAGATTATTTGGTAGCAGAAGGTGATTGTGGTCCCGTACGATCGCCCGCATGTGATGAAGGGCGTAGTAGGCATCCTTCTGACCGCCAGGCGGCTGCTTGACGCAGGGGAACGTCGTATTGTGAGTGAACACGTGCCTGCCGTACCTACGAGCTGGCCTCTTAAAGGTGCCTCCAGATGTGGCGTAACCGGGGAGAGTATCATCAAGAACTTTCTTGATATTTGTGTAGTCTATCTTGGAGTCACGGTCCGGGTCGAAATACGTGGCCATGGAATATTTCGGGCTTAAGAGGATGAGTGTGCAATGTGTGTCACTGCACAGAACACGGAATGTTAGAAAAAAAAAGAACGATCGAAATCTAAGAAATCATATGTTACGGGGCGGTTAGGGGATGACTTACTCGGGAAAGTAAGGCACGAGGAAGTTATCCTTATCTGGGTTTGCCAGAATGACGCCTTCGAGGTGTGAACTCGCGACTTGCCGGTCCCCAGCGCTGCCCAAGATCTTGGCACGCATGTAGAAGGGGTCGACTATCACAATGCCCGGGGTCTTGTCTCTAATGATCCGCATCTCCATACTCAGCGAAAACAGCCGAACGAAGGTGTAGTGCAACTGATGAAGGTTAAACATAGCAAAGATGTCATCAAACCGCAGGACGATCGTACCCCCGACGGCGCTATCCACAAAGCCCTTGCCCTCTGGCACCTTGGCCACGAAAACGGGGTATGCCACATCATTCTCTTTGAGACGCCGCTTCTCCAAAGAAAGAACACTGTCATGCAGACTCCGCATAGCACCGGTTGCAGCATTGAGCATATTTGTCGGTAGCATCGCCCTACCCGCCACATGCACCCTCCTCGAGATATCCGTAGGTGAAGGTGGCCCGTCCTGAGCACGGATCGTACTCGGTGCCGGCTGGCTCGCACCGGCGCCCTTGTTAGTCTTTCGTTTCCGTCCCTTCTTCCTGATCTTCTATAATGGGATCGAGTTCTGCTCACAGACCGCCTTCTTGAGCGTGTTGGGGCTGATAATATTTCGCACCTCAGCTATCTGAGGCTCGGTGAAGGCGGCAGCTGGTGGCGTCTCCTGAGAACTGAACGCCTGACGACGCCTGTTGCAATTGGGTTTCTCCGCCGTACCAGCTAGATCGCGGTCGTCTTTTTCAGGGTTGGGTTCTTGAGCAGGAGGCCCGCAGAACTCGTCACCGTACCCATGTTCGGCAAAGTACTTATCGACGTTGGAAAATGTACCGTCGTCGTTGTCGTCGTCGTCCGGATCCTGTGCCATATGCATGTCCGGATCCTGTGCCATATGCATGTCCAGATCCTGTGCCATAGGGATGTCCGGCATGTCCGGTAGCGTTGCGGTGTTCTTGCCATGGCTTGGCGCTGGCACGACTGGCGGTCTTGTCTGTGGGGTGGTGTCCCCCGCCCCCAAACGAATCTGGCTCTTCGGCCAAAGCAGGGGCCAGCTTACGCAGGCGCTGAGGGTCATCACATCATCTTCGTCGGCCCCAGCGGGTCGAATCGGAGGTAACAACTCGTCGCAGCCTGGCAGCACCCGAACCAGTTCAACCCTATACAAGGTGGGTGGCATCGGATTACCGTGGAACACGCGGTTGCCCGGTTGAACGATTCTGCCCTTGGCGACATCGACCAACTCGCCGCCCACGAAGTGCAGGAGAGTGCAAGGAACGTCGGCGGCGCCCTGCGAAAACATGTAGGGCGTCAGGGATGCCCAGTCAAAGGCAAGGAGATGAAGTCATCGGCCGAGAGGCTTAGTTACCGTGATGCCGTCGAGCTCGGCTAATGTCGAGGCACCGCCAACGGCGGGCGTGCAACTGACGAAGGGACCGCTTGCTGGCGAGGTGCCGGCCGGCGTACACCCGGGTGCATTAAGCTCCAATGCCCGTGCCGGCGCCGGAGACACGAATACCGCCTCCGCCGGAGACACCAATGGCGCCGTCTGCGCGTTGTGCAAGTTGCTGGCCGTGAAGCTGGGAACCGGGGGAGGCCCCTGTTGGCCGCCCGCAATCCATGTCGTCAGCCCCTGAATCAAGGTAGGCACCATGGCGGTGAGCGTCGTTCCCAGTTGTTGTTGCACTTGCTCTTGGAGAATCTCTGGAATCCGCGGCACTTGGGCCTTGAGTTCTTGAACCTCGCGCGACTGGCTTTCCGAGCTGGTCTTTTTCTCCTTTCGCCCACCAGCGGTATAGTATGACGACCATTTTGTGGACAAGCCTTTGCCGGCCACACGACCAGCTGACGACAGCTTACTGAGTTTATCCTTATTTTTCATTACGTTGTGTGTTCTACCACCCAAGGATCGACCGCGTCTATGTGTTGTAGCGCGACTAGGTTTGCTCTTTCAAAGTCGGTGAGTCGACCCTCGAAGTCGACATGCATTTCGCGACGACCCTCATGGTGACCCCATCCAGCGAGCCTGCCGAGGTGCCTGTTGACGGGTAGACCAACGAGGTTCTCGATGCCTAGATAATTCGTGCAGTAGGAGATGCACTCTTCGGTCAGAAAGCCCCTGGCTATGCTTCCCTCTGGACGTGACATGTTGCGAACGTATCCTTTGATGACACCATTTATCCTTTCGAACGGCATCATGCTGTGCAGGAACGTCGGCCCGAGTTGGATGATATCCTCCACGATATGGACCAGCAGATGCACCATAACGTCGAAGAATGCGGGTGGGATGTACATCTCAAGCTCGCATAGTATCACCACGATCTCTTCCTGTAGCCTTCTGAGTTGCCTCACGCCAACCGACTTCCGAGAGATGACGTTGAAAAAGTTGCATAGGCCAAATAGCGTTTCACGGACATGCGCGTCCATGATCCCACGGATTGCAACTGGAAGTATCTGCGTCATCAGCACGTGACAGTCGTGAGACTTCATCCCGCTGAACTTCTGCTTCGCTGAGTCTAGGTATCTGCTTATCTTCCCCGCGTAACCGTAAGGAAGTTTTACTCCTACGAGGCAGGTGAAAAACTGATCGATCTCCTCCTGACTTAGATTGAAGCATGCGGGAGGGAAGTCATTTCCGGTCTTCTTGGCCTTTTTACCTTTGCGACGACTTTCCGTGTCCTTCTTTGCCTCATCATCATCATCATTAGCGTGAAGCTCCTCCCTCATGCCCATTGATTTCAAGTCTGCCCTTGCTTTCGGCCCATCTTTGGTCCTCTCTGGCATGTTGAGCAGGGTACCAAGCAGACTCTTGCACACGTTCTTCGTGATATGCATGACATCAAGGCTGTGAGGCACACGGTGGATCTTCCAGTACGGCAAGTCCCAGAAAACAGACCTCGTTTTCCATACCTTCAGCAGCGGCTCTAGCGCCTTTCGCTTCTTTCCCGGCTCTGGCGCCTTTTGCTTCTTTCCCAGCAGTGGGCAATCTTTCCAATTTTTCAACAGCTCGTCTATTTCCTCGCCGCTCCTCGTACGCGGGCGTCTTCGGGGTTCGGTTTCACCATCGAACAGATCCTTGCGTTTCCTCCATGGGTCATCGTCGCGAAGCCAACTTCGATGTCCCATGAACACGGTTTTCGAAGACCCGGGATCTCTATCTAGCTGGCGATGCGTTGTGTCATCCATGCACCTGACGCATCCATAAAATCTGTGGAACACCTGCCCCGCAAGATATCCGTAACCGAGATAGTCATGCACCGTCGTGAGCAGTGCGGCTCTCATAGGGAAATATTCTTTCTCTGCGGCGTCCCACGTATTGGCTGGCGTTTTCCACAGCGTGTCTAGCTCCTCTTTCAGCAGCCCCAGATACAGATTGATGTCGTTCCCTGGTTGTTTTGGCCCTTCAATTAGCATACTCATGTGAATGTACTTCCTCTTCATGCACAACCAGGGGGGAAGGTTGTACATCCACACAAACACAGGCCAGGTGCTATGTGTGCTTCTCTAGCTGCCAAACGGATTGACTCCATCGGTGCTCACGCCCAGCACGATGTTCCTTGGATCCTTCCCAAATTCTGGGTGTTCGAAGTTCAACGCTTGCCACTGGCTCCCATCCTTAGGGTGACTCAGCATCTTGTCTTTTTTATTTATCTCCGGATCATTTGCGTCATCTTCTCGCTTCTTCTCCTCCCTATCCGCGTGCCAACGCAAGAGCTTTGCTACCTTAGGGTCCGCGAAATACCGCTGCAGACGAGGAGTGATCAGAAAGTACCACACCACTTTTCGAGGAGCTTTCTTCCTCTTCTTGTATCGAGTGACGCCGCACACCGGACATATGGTAGACTCCGCGTGCTCGTCCCGATAAATGATGCAATTGTTCATGCACACATGGTATTTCACGTGCGGTAAATCCAGAGGACACACGATTTTCTTCGCCTCCTCGAAAATGGTCGGGCACTTGTTCCCCTTGGGAAGACGTTTGTGCCAGAATGACATGTTCTCGTCGAAGCATGCGTCGGTCATTTTGTGTTTTACCTTCATCTCCAGAGCCATGAGCGTTACTTTCAGGCGGGTATCCTCGGGCCTGCATCCTTCATACAATGGAGTAACCGCGTCTATCTCTAGTTGATCCAGCTTGGCTTTCTCTCGAGCGGCAGCTCTGGCGTTATCCGTCTGCTTGAGAAGCAACTCTTGAATATGAGGGTCCTGCACCCAGCCCATCGATGCTCCATCGTCGTCTGCTCCGCCGGCATCTTCATCTTCATGATCATGCCCTTCGTCTGCTCCGGCATCTTCCTCGTCATCATGTCCGGCATCTTCTACATGATGACTGGGTACAGCATCACCGTCGTGATCATGTCCATGAGATTCTTCGTCTTCTCACCCGCCCGAGCCGCGGTGGTTGTCTTGCTGCCCTTCCTCATTTCTTGCCCGGCCCCCATGGACGACTTCATAGTCATCTTCATCACCTTGCCACCGATAGCCATCCATGAAACCACGCAAGAGCAGGTGGTCCCGCACCTGCCCGGAATCCGGGTCCGCAATAGGGCTCTTCAGCTTGCATCTTCAACACGGACATCTTATCTCTGTCTCGTTCTTTTGAAGCATCTCGGCCTTCGCGGAGCTCAAAAACCTATTCACGATGCCTTCGGTCATCGTGCGGACCATGGTCGCCTGCGGGGTAGAGCAAAACGATATTTTAGAACCAAGAAAAAATTTGGCATGACTTTTCCTAAAAATAGGACCAAAAAGAATGCATAGTGCCAAAATTCTCGCCGAAACTGAAATGAATCAACATTCCGGCAAAATATTGGCAACTATCGCATTTCAAATACCGGTACCTGCAAACACAAACATATATGCAACACCACAAACATATGCAACACCACAAACATACATAGATCTAGCTAGGCCATAAAAAGTGCATGTGCACGTTGTTGGAGGGAGAACAACATAAAGATAGCTTCCCCCTTACTTACCTATCAAAAAAAGGTAATTTAACCACTTAATTTGGATAAATTTATGGTGCAAATGAGGTGAGGAGGAGGAGGAGGCAGCCGAGACAAGCTTGGAGGAGGAGGTGGAGAGAATGAAGTGGGGAAAGTGAGTGGGTAGGTGTGGCTGTCCAAAATATCTAGCTGGTCCCAGGTTACTAATGGCGCACCACCTACAAATGCGCCATTAGTAACCCTAGTTACTAATGGCGCACCTGCTGGTGGTGCGCCATTAGTAGTTTCGCAAAAAAAATATACACTAATGGCGCACCAGGGCACAGTGCGCCATTACTAGTTTAAGCTAGTAATGGCGCACTATACACTGGTGCGCCATTAGTAGTTTTGCAAAAAAATTAAAAAAATAATATAGTAGTGGTGCACTATGAGGCTGGTGCGCCATTACTAGTTAGAACTAGTAATGGCGCACTATGCCCTGGTGCGCCATTAGTATGTTTGGAAAAATAATAAAAAAATTTGTTACTAGTGGCGCACCGTGTGTCTGGTGCGCCATTAGTGTCTTTCACACTAATCACACTAATGTCGCACCAGCACATGATGCGCCACTGCTATATAGTAGTGGCGCACCACATGTCTGGTGCGCCATTAGTGGCCATTTCATCTATAGCCCTTTTCCTAGTAGTGTAAGCTCCTCCGCCGCTCGCCTGGATCCGGACGCCGCCGTCGTTCCGCGCGTCCAGGCCGTTCGCCGCCGCCTTGTGCAGACCCCCACTCGATCGGATCGAGCGGGAGAGCCGCCTGCCGCCCCACACGCTCGTTAACCCACCTCGATCCATAGATAGGGTGGGCGCGCTGGCGGGGTAGGCGGTGGCGACACGCGGCCGGCGGCCGATGGCGCGCGGTGAGGCAGGAAGGGCCATGCTAGGAGGTGGCGGCGGGCTGGAGGTGGTATGGCTGAGGAGGACGGGCGGTGGCTGTTTTTTTTCTTTTTCTCTTGCACGTACGGTTTGTCTTAGAGGACTGCAGGTTGATTTCATGTAAACCGAGGGGCTTTTTTGAAAAATTGCCACGATGACGGACGACCAGAAACCCAATTTTCTTTATTATTAGGTAAAGATTGAAGCACCATTCTTCTATATAAGGCATGCAAGGGGAAGACGACTATGTTAGAATCTGAAGGGTTACAAACTAGGTCTTTGCAAAAGATCCAAACGCCAGGAGATAATAAACCAACTCCAGTTTTCATAGATACTGCTCCAGCATAGAGAAACCCAACTCCCACTGCTAATAAGCAGATTCCAGTGGCCAAAGAACTAGTCCGCTCCAGTCCAGCAAAAATATGTCAACTCCATTCTAAGAAGCGTGTGTGTATCCTTGCATCATGAAATTTTATAGCATTCTGATCATATTTTCTACATGTTTCTTACCCATCTCTCTTTTAGAAAATAAGCTTAAAGGACAGAAGACTTTCTGTACTGGGATCGTATTCGAGGAAAGTATCTTGCGAGAATTCTCTGTGCTTCAATCCTGATGTAAGTACCTGTTGTATATCACTATATTTTTACATCAGCATGTATTTTGTTAATCGGTGTGAATCCAACCTTTATCTGATCTAAATTCAGTTGTCGCAAAATGTTAAAGGCAAGAATGGATTTTTGTAAGGAAAGCTGCCTGGTAGTTTTGCATACTGAGTTGCATGAGTGTACTATCTCATATCATGTACATTACTGAATTGTAATGCTGCTCTGGTTGCCCATTCATTCATTGTGTCAATGTTGCTTTCGTATTGCCTTACCTGGCTGATGATAGATGTGCCTGTGTTAATTTGGTGTAGGCTGGTGTGGTCTGGTTGCCCGAACGTTCGTTGTGTCAATGTTGCTTTCCTATTATCTGACTTGGCCAATGATAGCAATGCTAGTGTGTTAATTTGGTGCAGGCTGCTGAAGATAAGAAGACAAACTCTGAAAACAGCAAGGAAACCCCATTGTTTCTTTCCAACAAATCTAGGCCAGGTAATATGGCAATAGCTCTTGATTAATCTATTCGGTTCCCCTCCTAATTTAAGTTGTGATGCAGTGGTCGAGACACTCTCCACTATCAATAATACAAGCCTGCCAAAATTGCCATCTAAATCTGTTCAGTTTCCTTTGTCTCGAATGCAACGGAAAAAATGTATGTTTGTGAACCAATTAATGGCTGAAGCAATGATGGAAATGGTGGAGGAATCGGAGGTGCACATTCATGCGCAACAACAACTGATCAATATTTTCAGAGAAAATGTAGCAAAGAAGTAAGAACTTGCCCACATGCTTATTGGCGTCATCCGCGCTGAGGTTGCAGATTGTGACGTTTTAGATTGTTAGGTTCTGTTCATTTATTTGCACTGGCATCAATCTTTGATTGCCCAATGGATGTAATTTCCTGTAATATATGCTGGATGTGCAATGTTTTTCCCTGTATGTCGTACCTTTGCTTGATCGGTTTTGGTCTTGTGCATAATTGCTTGTCGTAATGGGCTCAAATTATGTAATTGGGCCCCAAGACATGTACGAACTTTAGTGGGCCCATTAAGTTAATGGGTCATTCCCAGGCCGAAAGTTAATGGTCGGCCTCTTACCTCTCGGGTCGTTAACAGGCCAACATCAAAGAGGGCAACAGGCGGGCCCATTTGATTTCACGGGCCGTTAATAGGCCGATGCTAGGTCGGGCTACATATGGCCCAACTATACTGTGGGCCTTTAGCAGGCCAAAAGTGACTGCGTGCTCGTACTGGACCATGAAGAGCATGGGCCGCGAAGAGGCCGAAAGTCAGGTCGTACTGTAAATGGCCCAACTGTGTTGTGGGCCTTTAGCAGGCTGAAAGAGAAACCGGGCTGGTATTGGACCATTAAGAGCATGGGCCGTTAAAAGGCCAAAACTCAGGTTTGACTGGTAATGGCCCAACTCACTTATGGGTCGTCACCAGGCTGAAAGACACACCGGCCGGAAATTGGCCAAACACTCAAATGGGTCGCTAAAAGGCCGAAAGATGTACATCTTGAAAATTGGCCCATCCCTTGAATGGGCCGTTAACAGGCTGAAACCACATCGAGCCGATATTGAGCCCAAATATATAGCGGGCTGTTAACGGGCTCGAACTGACGATGGGCTGCAATGGTGTCAAATCGTTAACGGGACGTTGACGGGCCGAATTCGCACATCTCGCATGGGCCGTGGGATTAAATGGACCTGACACAAGTAGGCCTTATATGGGACGCCCTGCTAATTCTTACTGGGCCGACCTTTTTCACCGGAATGGGCCACTGTTGGGCCGTGCCACGTGTCGATCTATCATAGGCGCCTCCTATGAAATGAGTGGATGACATCTGTCCCAACGGTGAGCCCACACGTGGTTCCTCCGGCCAATGAGAATTTTACACGTGGAAAATCCCCATTGGTCTGGGCTGTTAACGTGTTATCGGATCCAAAACCGGACCTGATAGCTTAGCAACGATCCGTTACGGTCGATGCCACGTGTCGGTCACCCTTGACGAAAGCACTTCTATGACGCATGATTTATCATCATGGAAGTGGACACTTCCGTGATGATAATTTTGGTAATGTCATGGAACACTTCTACGACGGCACAGGTATGATTATCTTGATTCTGTCATAAAATCGTCATGGATGTACATGCATGACAGAAAACGTGACCTACTGTGACAAACACGTATCATCACAGAAGTGTATTTTTTTGTAGTGCAAGGGGTAAATAGGAGTGGTCTTATCCTTCTGAATCCCCCTCAAAACAGTTATCTTCCTCTTCATTACGATCCGAAATGGGTGGAGGGGGCTGCCTTTGCGCCCACCTTGGAGCGACATCTGCATGAAATTTTATTTCCATGCAAGGCTCGTCTCTTTTTCTCTACATGTTCAGTTCCATTGTGTACAATAACTGACATGCATAGGAATAAAACATAGTGAGATTATGTAAGGAGTGCATGCACAAATCCAGAGTGATGGTAGAAAACTGTGGATAGACCCAAAACCAATGATAGCAGGCAGATAATAGCTTTAGTTAAAAAATACAGATAATGGCTCCTTTAATGTTTGTTTGCACCCAACATGAAACTCATAGTAGACACCCGAGATTAACCAGATAGTAGACACATAGTACTGATTGCTGCCTCAATATGTACCACACAACCATTTCAAAACTCAAGTTCCAGCATTAGTTTGGACCTGACTCGGAGTCTAATAGGTGAACACGACGATAAAGTAGCATGTCATCATATTAAGCGATGCATAATGTAAGCAGACACGGAAGAGTGTGACCTCTCTTGCGGACCCGTGTAGTCCTCAAGGTCATCTGCTCAGTTGATGATGGTAATGCAGTTATCGTGGCTGCCGGCGGTGGGGAAGAAGGTCTTAGGCGGCGAAAGACAGTCTGGAGAGCGGATCCCTGCTGTGGTGAACCCTTCCATCGTTGGAGCAGCTGAGCTGGGGTGGAACACATCGTAGCAGGAGCAGGACAAACCACACAAGGTTTTCTTTGACACATATCTGTAACAATGCAGGGATAGGAAATAGACAGGAATATGATAGGAATGCACGTGCAAAACAGAGAATTAAAAAACACAGGATTTCTGCCAATCTGGATGTTTGATTCACAAGAATTGGAAGATCACATGATGCAAAGAAGCATGGTGAGATTAAGTCAAACCACAAGAAAATGTACGATTATAATGCTATTATGCTACTATCTCTTAGTCTTGTGCTTCATGAATAGGAATTTAAAAAGGAGGACAAGTGGAAATTAAAATTCCTATGGTTTTTCTTTCAAGGAGACACTAAAGGAACAAATCCTACAGTTTTCCTTTGCTCCATTCCTTTGAACCAAATTCATGAATAGTAGTAAGATAGGAAACTTTCTAATTCCTATGTTTTTCCTTCACTTTTCCTTTCAAGCACTGGCGATTCTAGTAGGCAGGCTTGAGCAAGGAAAATCCTACACTCAAAAAATGTTTTTGTGCTACTTCTATTACTTTGGACCCAGGCCACTGCCCTACTAGCTCAACTCCGAGTCCCATTGACAAATGCACAGCTCAAACGCGCAGAGATAAATAATGATGGCGTTCAAGAGAGTCCATCACGGATAGCTAAGTTGCCTGGTACCTCACTGCTTGTCATATAGTAGGATAAAATAATCATATTTCACGTTACTACGTGTGCTCAGTGGACAATATATATAACATTTAGAGTAAAAAAGAGACGCAACAAGTGTACAACCTCTTTGGCGAAGCTGTGTCGATCTCAGCATGATTGGGTTGGTCGGTGCGGATGCTTTGGCTGACTTGGCGGTCGGAGGAGGGGAAGAAGATCCTAGGCATCTGGAGATGGAGGCCGGGGTATTGCTCCGCTGTGATGGAGGGTTTCGTCGTTGGAGCAGCTCCGTGAGTTGTACGACGCCGAGCTGAAGCAGGACAAGAGAGACAACGTTAAACTGAGTGGAATTCTAATAACATGTCCAATAGATGACGTAAAATACATAACCACAAAGTGCTAGATGTAAAATACATCAGCCGGTCATCTCTGAATTTAACTGTCGAAACTGAATTTAACTGTCGAAACTGAACTTAACTGTCAAAACTGAATTTTGCTGTCGAAACTGAATTGTACTGTCGAAACTAAACGCAGTAGTAGCAGAAAAGCAGTAGCAGCAGCAGCAGCGCGTGCGAGAGCCGGGGCAGCTGGTCATGTAGCAGCATCTGGTGAGGCTACACGTTAGTCGACAGACTTTTTCATCTATGGTCAGTCGATTTTCCAGCCGCTGGATATGAAATCAAGGCCCTGTAGTTCATCTTCAACCTCCACCCCCCTGAGCCGCTAGCCACCACCGGCCAAACAGCCGCCCCCTGCCGCCCGCGGCCGGTGGTGCGCCGCCCCGAAACCACTCCCCTCCGCCGGTCCGCCGCTGCCCCGGCCATCCCTCTAGGCCCCCTCCTATGCCGGGCTTTTTCTCCGGCGATCCCCACGCCACCGCCGGCGACCACCGTCCCCACCCTGAACCCTAAGATAGATAGTGGGGTACCTCTCCGGCAAGCCCCCTCCTCGCTGCGGCTGGTTCTTCCTTAACTCCGGCGAGCCCCCCCCCACCCCCTGAAAATCGACTGACCCAAAAGTCGATTCAGTCGACTGAAGTGTAGCCAAATCGGAGTAGCATCGCAAGCAAGAGCAAGAGGGAGAGCAGCAGGGCGAGCAAGAGCAAGAGCAATAGCAAGAGCAGACCAGGCAGGGGACCGAGAGCAAGAGCAAAGAAGCAGCAGTTCCTACAGATGTGGACGTCGCCGCTGAGGGAGCGATGCCATGGAGGAAGTGGCCGACGACGCCGCCGTGGATGGAGTCGCGCCATGTCGGCTCAGAACCGAGCGCCGGCAGCATCGTGAGATCGAATCAAGAAGAAAATGCGGCGATTAGTGTACAACCTCTTTGGTGGCGCCGATTAGGCCTCAGCTTCATCCGAGGAAACGATGATGATGCTGCTCTTACGGTGGTGAAGGTGAAGTCAGCGGTGTGGGAATGGAGGTGGCATGAAAGACGAGGGGAACATCGGGGCAGCTCCTTGGAGGTGGAGGACAGGGTGGCTGAACCGGCGGGACGACGAGATCGACGATGGATCCTCATATGGTACGGTGGAGGAGGGACGTCGAGGTGTTGCGGTGGACAACATCGTCGGGGAACAGGCTCCGGCTGGGTGGCGGACGGAGGAGGGTGTGGGGCTTCTCTGGTTTTTGCGGCCTCGTTGTACGAATGGGTGGGCGGATGGGATGGGAGTGGGGAACCATGGCTTAGGGACGCGCTTGTCCGAAATGTGGGGTAAGTTGTGAAAGTACCCCCACCGATTTGAGCTAGGTGGTTCTTTCGGTTCAGGGGTATCACGGGCATTTGGCGTGTCGGGATTTCACAGGAGGTGGGAGTTTTCGTGCGCGGTGTAATTTTGGAATAGCAAGGCGCGGGTTGAGATGGAGGGAGTTGTCGAAGCACAACGAGACAAAGATATATCTTAAATATTTCAGGGTAACAAGGCACAGGTTGAAGAGGCGGGAGTTTCACAGCACGATAGACAGAGACGCTAGCTTGAAATTTCGGCATAACAAGGCGCGGCTTGAAATTTTGGGAGAACAAGCTTAACGTGTACCCAAAAAACAGACAATTCGCACCTCATCACTAGAGAGAGCCATGTCCCGTTTTACTATATTACTAGAAATGCATTCAAATACAACAAAATAAGAATAAAAAAATTGGGACAACAAACATAACGTGTATAGTACCAAAAGAATTTGCACTTCCCTCAACAATAAAAAAACAATGTGTGTTGTCTAGCATATGGACTAAATTTGAGTACATTTTTCCTGTTTGAATGGGATTCTACTCGGGTTAGTTATACAACCATCTAAATATTATCTTCACAACACATGACATGAATATAGGAGAAGTAATTCCTATATAAATACGAACTACATGTACATACGATCTCAAATTCAAATATATGTATCCATTTTATGTTGAATTCAAGTCATAGTACATGTATGCTCTAGCTAGATGTTCAGAATCTAAACCATGTATGATATACTAAGTACAATGTGTTTAACACGCACAACACACACAAACACCATTTAGACTATTAAGGTACACGTGCATTGCACGCATGAGATTTGGTAACCAAATTATGAATAAATACCACATTATAGCATGTAAGCTTTGAGTCTTATATGCATGATTTAGATGTTCGTTTAATTCTTATAGTTCATTTCCTTCAAATTCATCTAGTTTTTATAAGAAAGCTAATCTATTTTAAGATTCATGGAATTGTGTGTTGTAAGGCATAAAGTAAAAACAAATAATGGCAAATCATGTGGAAAACCATTTGGGCAATTCTGATACGGAAGATTCTAGAACAAAGAAGAAGTGCTTGTGTTTTGAGGTTTGTGCATTATGCTTAAGTTCAACCATGGAGTCTTCTAGATAGTACACATGGCAAAATTTGGTGGAATCTAGATGATATCCAACGGCCAGTAGTGTTCAAATTTGCCATCTCTGCACCATCGGATTGGCCTCATGCATCCAACGACCATCTTTCAAAGTTAAAGTTATCCGCACACTATATAAAAATATAAAATATAATATATATAGGGGTATAGATATAGATATGTGATGGGAAAGCCACCCATCATCTCCAATTAGAATTGTATGTCCATGCACGGATGCAATGTGGCCAAACGATGTCTGCCATCGATATCTCAAATTCACATCAGTCTGACCTTGTTCAATGTGTATACAGTACAACATGCTCATTTCCAAACCACACCGCGCATATCTCAGTTATATTCATGCATGCATGGGTTTCAAACATCATGATCTCTTATTCAAATATTTGAATTCAACTTTACATTGATTATGACCTCACCTAGTCTTTTACACCCACACAGTCGTCTTCTCTTTATAATTGTACCACTAACTTTCTCTCGTGCATGCATGCACACACACTACCAGTCGGCATTATCCATCGCACACATGCAATATTTTTCTTCAGGTCGGTCTCCCATGCATGCACACACACACACACCTCCCCCTCTCCATCATATCGGGCATTCTTTATCTCTCACATGCATGCGCAACGATCGATGTTCCTCTATGTGTGTGTATATATAGCTAGGTCTTTCACAGTTTTCCACACAAACCGATCAATCTATATATCTAGTGAGGTCTCTCCCTCTTTCCCACGTCCACATTTATCAATCTATACCTCTCTATATAGGATTAGATATCTAATACACCCACATTAATTATATATTCAACGTCCCCCTCTCATCATCCATGCCTTCCGCTTCATCTCTCAGACACGCACACAGTGGCGAAGACAGGGGCAGCAAGGGCCCTGCCTCCCTAACATCATTATATATCGAGGCTAATATGAATGTGATCATTAGACAATTGCTGGTAAAATGGTTTAAGTTGATGAATTGGCCCTCCTCGTAAAGGATTAGCAATGCTTGGCCCCTAGCTCATTTATTTTTCATGGCTCCGCCACTGCGCGCAACAGCGCACGTTCTCGCCCCCTCTCTTTAAATATCGATCTCGCACTTGTGCACTCCTTCATAGTCTCCCTCCACTTGGCCCCTTGCATCATCTTCTAGCCCCCCACCGGATTTGGCCACATGTACAATCTAGCAGACTCCATGGTTGAACTTAAGCATAATGCACAAACCTCAAAACACAAGTGCTTCTCCTTTGTTCTACAATCTTCCATATCATAACTGCCCAAACTTTTTTTCTAGTTGAATTGCCATTAATTATTTGTTTTTACTTTATGCTTTACAACGCACAATTCCATGAATCATAAAATAGATTAAGGGCTTCTTTGATTCAAAGGATTCTCAAAGGAATTTTGGAGGATTCTAATCCATAGGAATTTTTCCGATCTTGGTTGTTTGATTCATAGGATTGTAAACCATAGGAATTTTTCCATAGGATTCATTTGCACTAGATTTCATAGGAAACATCCCATCCACTTAAACCTCTTTGAAAGAATCCTGCGTTTTTTCTATGCACAATCAAACACTCGTACAATCCTATAGGATTCAAGACGACATTCCACTCTAATCCCATGTTTTTCCTATTCCCATGTTTTGGAAATCCTACGAATCAAAGAGGCCCTAGCTTTTTTATAAAAACTAATTGATTTTGAATGAGATGAACTATAAGAATTAAACGAAGGTCTACATCAGGCATATATGACTCAGAGCTTACATGCTATAGTGTGGTATTTATTCATAATTTGGTTGCCAAATCAGATGCGTGCAATGCACGTGTACCTTACTAGTACTTTGAGTATGTGCAAAACACGTAAATTAGAATTCCAATGCCACGCTACGCAGTGTCTCTCTTACAGTTCATGAAGCCACGTGGCACATGTGGAGGTGTTGTCGCAACCTCCTTGTGTGGATTGATCACAGTGATGTGCTGCTGGTTCCAGAAGAATGTACTCGTCCTCTCTGAGCCACACTGGTGGTACATGCACGAAGCGAAGATGTGCACGCATGCCACGCACGCACTCATTCCCTCGCACGCACACGCGGGTACATGGGTGGACGAATTTTTGTACGAAGATCCACCCCATGTGGTAATTTGACGCGTGTAAAGTCCTTCACCTCATTGATGGTCAATTAATACAGCGCATGCAAATTGAGTGGAAGTGAGGGCGGAAGAAAGACATTACTACTCCACTGCGCGCATGCGAGTAGTTAAATCATGGATTGCTAGTACTTCCATTGGTCTCCTTCATTTTTTGTGCCAAATTTTGACCATATTTGTAAGTAACATAATATTTATGCATGTCATAAAAAGTGGCACAAAAAAGGGGCCAATAAACCACGACGCAGACAACATGATCAATTTTTGCCAGGGCTACTGTTGGTGGCCTTTGTATTTAAATATGGATGGAGTGGAGTAGTACTATCTTTTTCTTAGCCTCGGAGGGCTCTCCCAACGCCTAGGCTCGCCTCCCTGCCTTGCCCACCGGATCCCTCCATGGATAATCCCTTAGATCCCAGGATCCCGTGGGCTGCCCTCTCGCTGCGGCCCGCAGCACTGCCGCCTTTGAGCAAAACCCACATGTGTTTTAGAGGGGATCCATTGCTCTGGAATCACAGATCGGTGGCGCCGGAGGACATGCCAAGGCTGCGTTTCAAGTGGTGGGCAGCAAGGGCAAATCGGATCGAGGAAGCGTCGCATTGATTGAAGAGAAGTTCCAAGGAGCTGCGCCTAGCGCAGCACAAGGCGGAGGCGCAAGTCGATCTCAGGGGAGAGATGCTGAGGGATGTCAGCATCTGGCAGCGTCGCATTGATTTCGAGCTAGGGCTAATGGCAGAGATCATATTCATGGAGTCAAATGCGGAGGAAAGAACGTGCATGCCTGCGCAATGGCATGAGCAGCCGGTGCAACTGTTCAAATGGGCGGTAGGAGAAGCCAAATCCTGGGACCAGTTGCGGCGGCGCCGCTGGGCATGCATCATAAGCAAGGTGAGCTACCCTCCTTCCCCGCCAGCGATGCAGTGACCTAGTCGGTTGCTGCTGCAGTGAACTTGCAACGCCATGTCGGTTTGCAACCTTGACAATCACTCCATCTATATGTATTGTATTCTTGTGAAAATACTTGGTCGTTTGGAAAAAGATGGTAATTGATTTATCACTAGTTTTAGAATGCTTGGTCGTGACAATCAACCGAGGCCACAACCAGAAGTCTCCATCGCGTAATACTTTACAGTCGGTCGCACCAACAGACGGTCGGTCGGACCCGCGTCTCACCGAAGGGACACGCATCGGCTTGGTCTGACATGTACGACCAGTTACATCACTGACTTGTGCGACCGCATTTGAGCAGTGTAGTACTCCCTCTATCTCAGTTTACAAGTCTTGCATGTGTACCTAGGTCATTAATTTGACCAACTTAATAAGAGGCATATATTACGAAAAATATATCATTACAAACTTCAAATATTCTATTTTTAATGATATATTTTTATGTTAAACAATTTGTTTCATATAAGTTACATTGACGACCTAGATACACGTGCAAGCCTTGTAAACTGAGATGGAGGGAGTACTTGAAATTTATGTTGCACTAAACTCATCGGGAGCCGTTTCGGGCCTTGAAACCAAAACCATCAATTAATCTTTACCTTGTTCCCATCACATTAGAAAGTACTAGTGCTACAATTAAGTGCAAGCCTGCTCACACCTACTAGTACGTACCAAACCTAAACGTGTTCCCACTATGCAGGTTTTAGTACTAGTGCTAGTACTTAGGTTATAAAAAGGGGAACTACCTAACCGAAAATTACTCTACCTTCCTCCTCATAAGTCCTTCTTCTTCGTCCGTCCTTGCCATGGCCGGTGTGCATAGCTCTAGGTCGAGAACTACTCGTAATAAGGGAGCAGCAACCAAGGCTGCGGAAAAAAGAGGGCTCGCCGCCACGCAGAGACCTCGAAAGATCTCTCACGGGCAGGCCATGGCTCCTAGGAGCGCCCTAGCCGCGGAGGCGAACATGGCGAGCCGGCGGCGCTGGAGTCGTTATCCCTCGACGACATGCCCGATCAGCTCAATAAGCACCTCAATAAGCAGAAGGAGTTCATCCACGGCTTGGTGGAGCTGCTGAAGGAGAGCCTCAATGACATGACCGCTGAGCTTAATGAGCAGGGGGGTTGACCGCCGGCTTGGTGATGCTGCTGAAGAAGAGCATTGCCTCGGAGAAGAAGGCGACCGGCGAAATCCTGCAACTTCAGGAGGACAAGGCGAAGCTCGGCCACGAGCTCGACCTGCTGAAGGAGGAGAATGCCGGCTGGAAGAAGCTGCATGAGAATACTAGTTCCTCGATGAAGATGTTGCAGGCCCTCGTCATGGAACAGAAGGAGTTGTTGGCGAAGCTCCACATCGAGCACCCGGCTGCTGTCAAGGTACGTAATGCGGCCATGGAACAGATGATGAAGGCTCGCGTCGAGAAATCCCGCGTCATGGACAGAATGAAGAAGATGGCGGAGGAGACGCGCAAGGAGATGGAGGTCATGGACGCGATGAAGAAGCAATTACGACTCCGCGGCCAGCAACCCTTCATGTCGTAGAGAGCAGTGCCCTAGACTTGTGTGTGCGTCTTCCTTCTTTTTTGGGGTGATAATCTTCCTTCTTCTTTTGCTCGTGTGTTTCTTCTTTTGCTTCGGGTGTTTCGCCGCACGTGTCAGGTTCTCCACGAGGCATGAATAGAACAATGCTAACAATGAGATGACTAGCAAATTAGATCATTTTTATCGCCATATGTCTCTGGGCTGCCGTGTTTCGTGCTCCTCCGTCGTACTACTCCAAAGGAAAACTTGAGTATACCGCACGGTTCTTTGCTCCACCTCAGGTCATCGGCACATTTATACGAGCAGTCAAATCACAAGGCCCCGCCTTCTAGTAGTAATGAGTCGTCAAATCACAAAGGCCCTCGCCTCTCTTGAAACCGACCAAGCTAGACCACCCCACCCTCTAGCCTTTTAAAAAATGTATACTTATGTACAATAGTAGTATCGATGGATTGCGCCATGGAGCAAAACTAATAAGATGAAATTAAAGAAAAAAGCTGGTACATATAGAGAGCGCTCGTCGCCAAAGTATGCATATAGTACTATTAAAAAAGCTAGTACGTGCTTAAATGGGGTGCTAAATTATATTAAAGAAATTAGCATACCTATTTAATTCTTGGGTTCTTATTATTCATGCCACTAGTTGTGTATCACTACTCAGTTTTGCCATTAGAAGTTACAACTACTCAAAAAAGCCATCGATCCGTCAGATGCCTGCTCAAAAAGGCAATTAGATATCTCAAAAATGACATCGTTAAGTTAGATGTTTGCTCAAAAATGACATTAGACATTGTTATTTTCACGTCAAACCCATTGACCATGTTATATGACAAAAATAAGCCGATTCTCACAATGATTAGTGTGGCCTCGCTTGTCAGGAGTAACCAAGCGAATAATTTTACAGGAAAATAAGAACGCGGTTGGGATCAAGTAGGCCCCACACTTTATTTTACTGTAGTGAAATAGAGGGAGAGCTGGCATGTTGGTCCAACGGTATTTATGTCATTATAACATGGCCAAAGAGATTTGAGTCACAATAGTGGTGTCCAGCACAACACACCACTCAAATAAAACTAAGCACCCTGAAATTCTTTGACAACTAAACTGCTGGCTATATGATGTTGGCCATATATATTGTATGTATATAATGTGAAGAAACGAGTGGTAGTACTATACCAACTAAAAGATGAACTGTAAGAAATACTAGTATGTATGTACTGAAGAGTTAAAGTAACGAGAAGGAACATAACATAGTTCTACTGGGGGCTCAGCACAACACATCCCTCAAATAAAACTAAGCACACCTGAAATTAAACTAAGCAACTAATCCGGTAGACACTGCATTAGAACCACCATGAGCAACGACACTGCCACCTTACTCGGACTCCTCATCCACGTGCTAGACTTCATCCTTGTCCCTCTTCCTCTTGGTCGATACTTCTTTGCTTGAACCACACACTTGGCTCTTACTCTTCATCCAACCCTTGTAGATATTGAAACAAAGGTAGCCATCCATTGCAGCGTAGTGGATGTGGTCTATATCTAGAACATTCCACTCCCATGCATGATGAAAATTGAACGGAGGTTTCTTCAGTGTACCGTATGAAGGATGAACCATGGCTCCTGCCAGGATCAGCATTGAAGGTTGACCACGGGAGGGCATCAGCCCTTTCTTCTGGAGGTCGAAGGGGTTGCCTACAACGAGGCCTATCCGATCCAGGACTTCCATGTCGTTCCTAAAGTCTACAGTAATGAATTTGACTTGGCCACCCTTGAGGAAGTTCTTAAATTCCTCGCACTCAACGTCGGCATGGCATATGTGGTAGACCAAGCATAAGTCATGCACGCAAACGTCTTCTCTGCCTCCTTTAGATTTTTCTCGCTTTCCAGGACTGTGGTGTACTCAACATCTAGTCCAGCGACCCACTCATCCTTTGAGTTTTCGAACATGCTTCTGAAGCGAGTAAGGCATCCTTTCACCGTCGCGGAAGAACGGGTGTAGATGACGTCGAACTCATCGCCGGTGATGGTTCTAACCTTGTACTCACCACTGATCATGGAGATTTGGGACGCCATGGATTTGGGAGGAGGGTTAGGATTAGTGGAACTGCCGTAATGTGGAAGGACGGGACGACTAGGAGCGAACTGCCGTAATGTTAAAGGACGTCCGAGGACGAGTAGGAGCGAACTGCCAGCGGTTTTTGTAAAAATGCTGAGTGGGGCGTGCGAACGGCAGGGTAGTGGCTTGCCTAGTGGATAAATGGATTCATGCACAGTACTATGGGGGCCCAATTAGATGTCATGTCTACTCGATGCCCAATTAAATGGCTTTCGATGTCATGTCAAGCGTCGGGAAAATTACAGGTGATACGAAGCTTTCCATTCTCCCATGATACGGGATTCTGAGAGCCCTTGGATCTGAGATCGAATGGTTGCATGGCGTGGTTCTAGACCTATGGGTTAATATCCTATCCTAGAGGGTTATTCGGCAAATTGTCAGCAACTTAGCATGCGACCGTTCGATCTTAGATCTAAGGGTTTCCAGCAGCCCGTATCATGGTCGCACCTACCACAACTGTCGCCTCGCTCATGCGGTCGCGCCCTTGGAGATTTAACATGGTGCGTTAGGCTATCTGATGTTGGCATGTCATACAGTCATCACTTAGTCACTCATACAACAAGGTTAACTATAAGGTTGGCTATAAGAGTATTTTTTACTTCTCTCTATCTCTTTCTTCGTAGTATTTATTGCATTTGCCAAGGAGTGACCTCTTCCAATGAAATGGTAGTCTCAAGTCATTAAAAGCATGCACACCCCACATCTCTTATTGGTTGATATGTCAAGAAACAAGAAAACGATGTACTCCCTCCTTTCCGGTTTATAGGGCTTATCTCAACTTCTTTGTTTTTCCAATTTATAGGGCTCATCTCCATATCATTTTTAGTTTCCGAGACGCATTAAATCTTTGCATGTAAGAATTAAAAAGGTACACACCAATGCATGTAATGTTTCTACTTATCTAGTGGCCAAGCATGCATGCACTGCAATTAATCCAATTTAATGCATGAGTTTAATTGGGGTAGTTTTGTAAAGTACGAGATACATTGCTCCACTCACAAAATGCCTTGATTGATGAGATTTCAGATTTGAGCCTTATAAACCAAAAAAGAGGGAGTAGAAGTTAATGCACCGCGCCTAAGTGTTTTGGGATTATTTGGTTTTCGTAAGATAACTTGCACACCTCGATGGAGGGAGTAATTAACTTGCCACATCAGACTTTATGCCTATGTGGCAGGCTTAGCACCTGTACAAGCAAGTACAATAGTGGGCTATAAGCCTGCTTACATGGCATTTTTGCATATGTGGAGGAAGGAGGCAAGGAAAAAGTGGAGGAGTGGGCTCTCATGCAAGAGCCAGCCTCTACATGGTGGAGCATTGGGAGAGGCACCTGTATACCATGGAGGTGGTCAGGAATCGGGAGACTCACACCGGTCGTAGCGCCGCAGTTAAAATGATAAAATGGCAAGTCAAATGACGGGGCCCCACCTGTCCAGCAGTAACTCGCTCTCAAATCACACAGCCCTACGTTTGCAGAAGCCTACTCCCTCATCTTCTCGCGTCTCTGTCGAACCGACTAGGCGGAACTGCCCCACCTACCGCGCGGGAAAAGCCCCGCCCTCGACTTTTAAATAGTACAGTATACTAATTTTGTATCCATGGATTGTGCCATGGAGCAAAGCCTCAAGAAAACGGCAGTACACATGTACGGAGTATACAGCACGCGCGTCGCGTTCGCGTGGCACCCCAGATGGTCGGTCGGTCTGGCACGCCGCTCTCCGAATGGAACGCGCATCATATTGCGTTTGCACACACATGTGGGACCACAATCGAGAACTGACCACACGCACACTCCCCGGCCCCGCAAGTCCGGTGAGTTAATAGAAGAGAGAGACGAGCGATATTACTAGAGAAGTGTTGTACAGACGTTGGTGCCTGGACGATGCCTGCATGACACGGAAGATCAGTTCGTCCATGCATGTGACTAGACTCCAGTAGACACGCCTGGATTGGCTATCGTCTACATATCGTTCGGGCTGTGTTATACATGGCTGTATTTCTGATGAGAAATCTAAAAAAAGGTTTCTTGTCATCTCGCAATATTAGGTGTCATGTGCTTCGGATCACTGCGAGGGTTAAATAGCGACAACTGAGTTCCTCCAAGGCACTAGTCATTGGGCGCACATGCACGAAGACTACTCGGCTGCCATCTAGGTCAAGCCGGCTATGTTAATTAGGACATCTATCGATGGACTCCTTTTCTACGAGTTTACCTTTAATTTGAGCTTTGATCCTCCTCTAGTTGGTCCGTCGGGATTCATGTTGTCTCCTTTGGGCAGTGAGGTTATGGTTTCTTGTCATGTGGCATTTTTCGTGTTACATGTTATAATCCGGTGCTTCAGATCAAAATGACGACAACTACGCCTCCGGGCACGTGCATGAGGACATCTCGACAGTCATTGACGAGGTCAAGCCGGCTTCGGTAGACAAAAGAAAACTAGTACTGCACTATATAGGCAGGAGCCTCCGCGCTTGCTTGCTAGTGTTGCTCTCTTCACACTATCTCGTCCTCTCCAGATCTAAACACGACAGTGGTGGCCACACTCTCTCTCTTCTCACCGTTGGTCATAGATCCAGCCAGATCCTCTCCGCCGGGGACGGTGAGAAGGTGCAATATTCACGCGGTCATCCTCGGCGACAGCTCTTACCCACTGTCGGCGCATCCTGATCAACGTGCCTTGCCATTCTCTCTCAAGCACTGCTGGCTAGGGAGGGCCTCCGGCCCCTTCTTACTCGCTGCTGTAGTGTGGGCAGATCCGGCCTCCTGCCGCCCACCTAGCGACATCCCGGCGACCCTCAGGCATAACTTCCTTCAAAACCGGCCTTGCTCTACTTCCCGAGCTCCTGACGTCGCTGCATTTGTATCTTTTACTATTTCTCAGGCCCCCTCGTATATAGGATCGATCGCTATTCGAAAGCCACCTAAATTTTTACTGTTAAGAGGTAAAACTAGTTCATGCACTCGAATCTAGTACTACTTGGTTCAAACAAGGAAGAAAGGGGGTGGGGGTGGGGGAAGATTTGTTACCTGAATCTAGGACTTGGTCGAAAGAGGAAATAATGGGGGCGAAAAGTAGCAGAGACTGGCTATCCAACTGGTCCTTAGGTCTAATAGGGAAATAAAGGGAAACACAATACAAAATCAATATAAACCCGATCTATTGGTTGAAAAAGGAAAGAAAGTGGGGACTGGGGGACAAGTCAACAGAGTAAGTCCAGCAGTAGATTTGCTAGCCTCACACAGTATAAGGTGGCTATATCGAACAAAAAATGGGACCAACCCAGATATCCTGTTTTGATGTTTGTTGCCTCGAGCCACTCTTATGTAATGCCACTGGTAAAATGTAGCAGTCACACTGTTAAAAGTAAGGACACATTAAACCAATGTTGTTTTCAATGTAATGCCTCCAGTAATATAAATCAATTGCACTTTTTTTCATGTCCAGCTAAATTTCCCATTAAGATAAGTTGCTTCTTTTCATTAGAAATACAACTGTCCTGGTCCGCCTAATCTCCCATGCCCAAATACCGACTCTATAGCAGCAGTTAATGTAATGTTGCTGGTAAAATGAACATGGCACCATTAAAGTAATGTCGTATTTAACGGTTGTCATAGTTAATCCTGATGCCCACACTAGTATCTAGCAATGCTGCTGCTTTAGAAATTGCTACTGTCCTTGTAGGATTGCCATGCAGATAAGGAACATGCTTCTTTTCATTTGATGTATGTTTCATCACTTGTTAGTCATCCTCCTTTCCACCTTTTTTGTGCAAACAGAGATACACATTTCACGCTTGATCTTAGTTGAGCTGCACAAATGACATCCAAATTATAGTTGAACATTCCAGGAGCTTCACAACCAACCTTGATGTTGTTCAATTTTATTGCAACTAATGAAGAAGAAGCTCTATGGGTTTCGTTTTCTGATGGAAATGGAACCGGGGTTGGAGCCCTTTTCTTAAAAAAGAAGAAGCTGCTAGCTCATGGGACATTGCTTCATTTTAGGTGAACTACACCAAAAGGTCCCATGAATTGAATCATCCATGTTGGTGACTGGTGTCATCCCTTCTACGATGGCGTTGACTGCAGATATGGTTCCAATCACGAGGTATGTTCCTTTTTGGTCTGACCGTTTACCAAAGATTCTACATGTTGAGTCTGCTCGTGTGCTACTGTTTTGGCATTGCCATGATAAAGCAGTGATGTTATTATTTTGCACCTTAATCTAGTGGCATTATTAATTTGAGGCAATGTTTTGGCACCGCTAGTGCCACTGATTTATATATATATCGAAAGAGGGGGTTTCCTTCGATTTCATTAAAGAAACCCAACCATAGAGAACCATTATCCAACAACATCTCAGTGTAAACGGATAGTTATGCAACTACTACTAGAACGGACTAAGTACTAGCAGGAGACATGTTCGCACATAAGCTAGGCAGGTAGGGAGACGCAGCACCAGCTCGACCAAGTTTGGATTACAACCCAAATGCTACCACAGAAACATCAGGGGGCAAGATAGGGACTGAAAGAGCCAGCTTCAACATCCCAATCTAAGCACCCTCGGCCTCCATCCTTGCGACGCACGATACACCTCGTTTGCCACCTGCTCGACCCTAGTGTCACTGATAAAATGAAGTAATAATACATTTAAAATAGAGTGAGTGTCCTCTCTATCATTTCATTTCCAATGTAGATTAAAAAGTGCTTCTCTTTGTTAGTATATGTTTCATCAACTAGTCCCATTGTTAATGTTTAATGTTTCTGCAAACAGGGGTGCTTAATTTTAGTTGATCTACACAAAAATAGAGGTTGGAATGTCTCAAGGCCCCTCCTTGTACTACCGCTGTACACTGATGTTAGTCACTGGCAGAAGGTGTATCGAGGAGACTTGGGTCGATTTCCAGTATGAGGCGTACCGTATGAGGCGTTGCAGGGCCCATCTCGCCCTCGCAGCATGGCATACTATGATACTATCGCAATATTTTCTTCTATTTATTAGTGTATGTTTCTGAAGGAAATATGCCATAGAGGCAATGATAAAGTTGTTATTTATATTTCCTTATATCATGATAAATGTTTATTATTCATGCTAGAATTGTATTAACCGGAAACTTGATACATGTATGAATACATAGACAAACAGAGTGTCACTAGTATGCCTCTACTTGACTAGCTCGTTCAATCAAAGATGGTTAAGTTTCCTAACCATAGACATGAGTTGTCATTTGATTAACGGGATCACATCATTAGAGAATGATGTGATTGACTTGACCCATTCCATTAGCTTAGCATTTGATCGTTTAGTATATTGCTATTGTTTTCTTCGTGACTTACACATGTTCCTATGACTATGAGATTATGCAACTCCCGAATACCAGAGGAACACTTTTTGTGCTACCAAACGTCACAACATAACTGGGTGATTATAAAGGGCTCTACAGGTGTCTCCGATGGTACTTTTTGAGTTGGCATAGATCAAGATTAGGATTTGTCACTCCAATTGTCGGAGAGGTATCTCTGGGCCCTCTCGGTAATGCACATCACTATAAGCCTTGCAAGCAATGCAACTAATGAGTTAGTTGTGGGATCATGTATTACAGAACGAGTAAAGAGACTTGCCGGTAACGAGATTGAACTAGGTATTGAGATACCGACGATCGAATCTCGGGCAAGTAACATACCGATAAAAAAGGGAACAACGTATGTTGTTATGCGGTTTGACCGATAAAGATCTTCATAGAATATGTAGGAACCAATATGAGCATCCAGGTTCCGCTATTGGTTATTGACCGGAGATGAGTCTCGGTCACGTCTACATAGTTCTCGAACCCGTAGGGTCCGCACGCTTAACATTCGGTGACGATCGGTAATATGAGTTTATGTGTTTTGTTGTACCGAAGGTAGTTCGGAGCCCCGGATATGATCACGGACATGACGAGGAGTCTCGAAATGGTCGAGACATAAACATTGATATATCAGATGACTATGTTTGGACTTCGGAAGTGTTCCGAGTGAGTTTGGATGAATACCGGAGTACCGGGGGGTTACCGGAAACCCCCCGGGGAGTGTAATGGGCCTCATGGGCCTTAGTGGAGAGAGGGAGGGGCGGCCAGGGCAGGCCACGCGTCCCCTCCCCCTCTATTCCGAATTGGACTAGGAAGGCCCCCCCTTTTCCTTCCCCCTCTTTCCTCCTTCCTTCCCTCCTACTCCTACTCATGGAAGGTGTGGAATCCTACTCCCGGTGGGAGTAGGACTCCCCCTTGGGGCGCGCCTAGGAGGCCGGCCACCTCCCCCTCCTCCACTCCTTTATATACAGGGGAGGGGGGCACCCCATAGACACACAAGTTGATCATTGATCTTTTAGCCGTGTGTGGTGCCCCCTCCACGAAAATCAACCTCGGTCTATCGTCGTAGTGCTTAGGCGAAGCCCTGCGCCGGTAGCTTCATCATCACTGTCATCACGCCATCGTGCTGACGAAGCTCTCCCTCGAAGCTCTACTGGATCGTGAGTTCGCGGGATGTCATCGAGCTGAACGTGTGCAGATCGTGGAGGTGTCGTACGTTCGGTACTAGGATCGTTCGATCGTGAAGACGTACGACTACATCAACCGCGTTGTCATAACGCTTCCGCTTACGGTCTACGAGGGTATGTGGACAACACTCTCCCCTCTCGTTTCTATGCATCACCATGATCTTGCATGTGCGTAGGATTTTTGTTGAAATTACTACGTTCCCCAACAGTGGCATCCGAGCCAGGTTTATGCGTATATGTTATATGCACGAGTAGAACACAAGTGAGTTGTGGGTGATACTAGTCATACTGCTTACTAGCATGTCATACCTTGATTCGGCGGTATTGTTGGATGAAGCGGCCCGGACCGACATTACGCGTACGCTTACGCGAGACTGGTTCTACCGACGTGCTTCGCACATAGGTGGCTAGCGAGTGTTAGTTTCTCCAACTTTAGTTGAATCGAGTGTGGCTACGCCCGGTGCTTGTGAAGGTTAAAACATCACATACTTGACGAAATTGTGGTTTTGATGCGTAGGTAAGAACGGTTCTTGCTCAGCCCGTAGCAGCCACGTAAAACTTGCAACAACAAAGTAGAGGACGTCTAACTTGTTTTTGCAGGGCATGTTGTGATGTGATATGGTCAAGACATGATGCTAAATTTTATTGTATGAGATGATCATGTTTTGTAACGGAGTTATTGGCAGCTGGCAGGAGCCACATGGTTGTCGCTTTATTGTATGAAATGCAATCGCCATGTAATTGCTTTACTTTATCACTAAGCGGTAGCGATAGTCATAGAACCAATAGTTGGCAAGACGGCAATGATGCGACGATGGAGATCAAGGTGTCGCGCCGGTGACGATGGTGATCATGACGGTGCTTTGGAGATGGAGATCAAAGGCACAAGATGATGATGGCCATATCATATCACTTATATTGATTGCATGTGATGTTTAACTTTTATGCATCTTATTTTGCTTCGGTCGATGGTAGCATTATAAGATGATCTCTCAATAAATTTCAAGGTATAGGTGTTCTCCCTGAGTATGCACCGTTGCGAAAGTTCGTCGTGCCGAGACACCACGTGATGATCGGGTGTGATAAGCTCTACGTTCACATACAACGGGTGCAAGCCAGTTTTGCACACGCAGAATACTCGGGTTAAACTTGACGAGCCTAGCATATGCAGATATGGCCTCGGAACACTGAGACCGAAAGGTCGAGCGTGAATCATATGGTAGATATGATCAACATAGTGATGTTCACCATTGAAAACTACTCCATCTCACGTGATGATCGGACATGGTTTAGTTGATATGGATCACGTGATCACTTAGATGATTAGAGGGATGTCTATCTAAGTGGGAGTTCTTAAGTAATGTGATTAATTGAACTTTAATTTATCATGAACTTAGTACCTGATGGTATTTTGCATGTCTATGTTGTTGTAGATAGATGGCCCGTGCTGTTGTTCCATTGAATTTTAATGCATTCCTTGAGAAAGCTAAGTTGAAAGATGACGACAGCAACTACACGGACTGGGTCCGTAACTTGAGGATTATCCTCATTGGTGCACAGAAGAATTACGTCCTGGAAGCACCGCTAGGTGCCAAACCCGCTGCAGGAGCAACGCCAGATGTTATGAACGTCTGGCAGAGCAAAGCTGATGACTACTCGATAGTTCAATGTGCCATGCTTTACGGCTTAGAACCGGGACTTCAACGACGTTTTGAACGTCATGGTGCATATGAGATGTTCCAGGAGTTGAAGTTAATATTTCAAGCAAACGCCCGGATTGAGAGATATGATGTCTCCAATAAGTTCTACAGCTGCAAAATGGAGGAGAATAGTTATGTCAGTGAGCATATACTCAAAATGTCTGGGTATAACAATCACTTGATTCAACTGGGAGTTAATCTTCCTGATGATAGTGTCATTGACAGAATTCTTCAATCACTGCCACCAAGCTACAAGAGCTTCATGATGAACTATAACATGCAAGGGATGGATAAGACAATTCTCGAGCTCTTCGCATTGCTAAAGGCCGCGGAGGTAGAAATCAAAAAGGAGCATCAAGTGTTGATGGTCAACAAGACCACCAGTTTCAAGAAAAAGGGTAAAGGGAAGAAAGGGAACTTCAAGAAGAACGGCAAGCAAGTTGCTGCTCAAGTGAAGAAACCCAAGTCTGGACCTAAGCCTGAGACCGAGTGCTTCTACTACAAAGGGACTGGTCACTGGAAGCGGAACTGCCCCAAGTATTTGGCGGATAAGAAGGATGGCAAGGTGAACAAAGGTATATGTGATATACATGTTATTGATGTGTACCTTACTAATGCTTAAAGTAGCACCTGGGTATTTGATACTGGTTCTGTTGCTAATATTTGCAACTCGAAACAGGGACTACGGATTAAGCGAATATTGGCTAAGGACGAGGTGACGATGCGCGTGGGAAATGGTTCCAAAGTCGATCAGATCGCGGTCGGCACGCTACCTCTACATCTACCCTCGGGATTAGTTTTAGACCTGAATAATTGTTATTTGGTGCCAGTGTTGAGCATGAACATTATATCCGGATCTTGTTTGATGCGAGACGGTTACTCATTTAAATCAGAGAATAATGGTGGTTCTATTTATATGAATAATATCTTTTATGGTCATGCACCCTTGAAGAGTGGTCTATTTATATTGAATCTCGATAGTAGTGATAAACATATTCACAATATTGAAGCCAAAAGATGCAGAATTGATAATGATAGTGCAACTTATTTGTGGCACTGCCGTTTAGGTCATATTGGTGTAAAGCGCATGAAGAAACTCCATTCTGATGGACTTTTGGAATCACTTGATTATGAACCACTTGGTACTTGCGAACCATGCCTCATGGGCAAGATGACTAAAACTCCGTTCTCCGAAACAATGGAGCGAGCAACAGATTTGTTGGAAATCATACATACTGATGTATATGGTCCGATGAATGTTGAGGCTCGCGGCGGATATCGTTATTTTCTCACCTTCATAGATGATTTGACCAGACATGGGTATATCTACTTGATGAAACACAAGTCTGAAACATTTGAAAAGTTCAAAGAATTTCAGAGTGAAGTGAAAGATCATCGTAACAAGAAAATAAAGTTTCTATGATCTAATCGTGGAGGAGAATATTTGAGTTACAAGTTTGGTCTTCATTTGAAACAATGCGGAATAGTTTCGCAACTCACGCCACCCGGAATACCACAGCGTAATGGTGTGTCCGAACGTCGTAATCGTACTTTACTAGATATGGTGCGATCTATGATGTCTCCTACTGATTTACCGCTATCATTTTGGGTTATTCTTTAGAGACAGCTGCATTCACGTTAAATAGGGCACCATCTAAATCCGTTGAGACGACGCCTTATGAACTGTGGTTTGGCAAGAAACCAAAGTTGTCATTTCTTAAAGTTTGGGGCTGCGACGCTTATGTGAAAAAGCTTCAACCTGATAAGCTCGAACCCAAATTGGAGAAATGTGTCTTCATAAGATACCTGTCAGATCTCGGGTTCCGGCAAAATCCTTAAGGTTCGAACTCTGGGGTGCGCGCGAAGCTTTCCCCTTACCGATCTACGCCCTGGCTTCGCTAAGATCTCGCGGACGAACTCGACGAACTCGCAACGCAAAGGACACATGGATTTATACTGGTTCGGGCCACCGTTGCGGTGTAATACCCTACTCCAGTGTGTGGTGGTGGACTGCCTCTTGGGCTAATGATGAACAGTACAAAGGGAAGAACAGCCTCCTGAGGTTGAGGTGTTCTTGTGCTTGTGCGTGGCTAAGGGGTTGGCTCAAGATTCGACCCCCTTCCTACTATGGTGGCTAGTTCTATTTATAGAGGCCCTGGTCCTCTTCCCAAATATTGAGAGGGAAGGGAGCCAACAACGGCCAATTTGAAAGGGGACAGCTAGTACAGCTTATCCGGACAGAAGTAGTCTTCGCCTGCAAAAGCCTCTGGTGGTGACGCTTCCTTGGGCTCCACGGTGACCTCCGTCTTGCTGTCCTCATGGTCTTGGTCTCGTTGCACCGATGTGGAAACCTTTGCTTGTTGCCTCGGTATTCCGCGCCTGCGCTTGCCCCCTTAGCACCAAAGGGGAAACGTGGACACTGTTCGCGCTGGCGCCCGCCTGGTCTCGATCGTCATGGCTTACGTCACGAGAACCTTGTGAGGTTTGCCCTGCCTTGAAATCTCCGCTCCTCGTGAGCTAGCCTGGCTTGGCCACTCCCGAGGTGGTCTTGTGTCGTCCGCCTCGCGAGGGTCTTGGGTGCGTTGTCGATGAAGATGGGTCGTACAGGCCCACCCACAGAGCCACGCCGTGGGCCGCAGGCAGGCAAGTCTGGGGACCCCCGTTCCCAGAACGCCGACAGTAGCCCCCGGGCCCAAGGCTCGCTTGGGCTTGGCTTTGAGGCGAAGCCAAAGGCCAAGTGCCGAGCGCCGCAGGCCCCAAAAGCCTGCGGCCTTGGTCGACGCGTGGCGGTTGATTGGACGTGGGTGTCTCCGCTTCCCCACGCTGCCTCGGCAACTGCCCGACTTGACAAGTCCCTGCGCCATGCAAGGAAAACCATCATTACCTGTTATCGTGGGGGGCGATGGTTGGCCTTCTCTTGCTATAAATGAGGAGGGGGGCAGAGCCCCCGTCGCCCATCTCTTTCCATCCGCTTGTTTCTTTCTCCTCTGTCCCACTTCTAGTAGCAACTCCGATGGCACCAATCCGTAGGTTCTCCACTGAAGAGAAGGGAAAGGCTCCCCGCGATGACCCAGGGCCGCTCCCGCCGAAGAAGAGGTGGGTCCACGGCCGCGATGTTGCCGTGAGGGCGGAGGTGACGAGGCCCTGGTGCGAACGCCCGCCTCCAGGGTATCCGTTGCCCTTGTACGCCAATGCCAGGGGCTCAGGAGGAAGAAGCAGCGGGTGGCGCCGCCCGCGCCGCGGCAACGGCCGCAGCGCCATGGTGACGCACGCCGTCGCCCCTGGAATACATGCCACGGATTCCTCGCGTGAGCTCGTGGTGTGGGCGCCGACGCCTCCACACTCATGGATACGCTTCCCACGGTTCTTCTCCGATGCGATGCTGCTGAGGGGGCCCCTCGAACTCTGGTTGCAGCATGCCGACTGCGACGCTCCGGCGACTGGAGCAGAGGTTGAGGTGGTCTTTTCCGGAAAGACCTTCATGAGTCACGGCTGGGGCGAGGTCGCGCGGGTCTGCCGCACTGAAGGTTCCCTCGCGATCCACTTTGAGTACGACGACGCCTCCATGCTGTTCTTCAAGGTTTTCGACACGGAGGGCCGCCGCCTGGAGTGCTACCCTGGGGAGCGCCAGGACGACGCGAGCCCCGTCCGCGGCTCCTCCAGCAGCAATGACTCTTGGGAGTCCAGCAGTTCTCTTGAGCTCTACAAGACTCTGGAGACGAGCGACGACAGCTACGTGCCCCCGAGCTCCCGCCGAGCCCGGAGCAAGGCCGCTAGGTCTAGCCGCCGCCGTCGCTGATCTGGATGGGGTTGGCGTCGGCCTCCCTTGGCCCACTGTTGATGATGGCGTCAGCCGTGGGAGCATGTAGATAGCATTCCCTTAAGTCCTCATCTTTTGTTCCCTGCGAGGAATCAAGTAGTACCCCATGGGGGCGTGTAAAGGGTCTGTAATGTCTTTTGTGGGTGTCATCCTTATTATGAAATTTTGCAAACGCATGTCCTGTTTAGGCTCGGTCTCCCCTTTCCAACCTCGCGACGACTTGTTGCTCTATGCTGACAGGTCCCGGTCCCCAGGCAGGTTGCAGCCGTCGCTGGTATGCCAGGTCGCGTGCCGTGGTCAAGGACAGGAGGTGAGCGGCCCGAGGTCCAGTAAGAGCCCCAGAGGCGCGATGCTCAGGAGGTCCCCTTTAGCGCTCAAGCAGCCGTGGTAAGGCAAGAAAGGGAGGTGATGTCGCCGCAACAGGGCTGCGGTGTGTGTGTCTCCTAGGCTCTGATGTTCAGCCGCTCTGGGCGCGAGACTTATCTTGACGGTCCGCAGTTGGTTCCTCGCGATGCGCCAGGTTCGGGCGTAGGCGCCCGCAGCGTAGCTAGGTCTGGCCCATGCGAGTCTCCTCCTTTCTCCCACGCTCTCCTTCACGCTCTGCGTCCTCAGGTCCCGGTTCTCGAGCGAGCTCAGCCGCCGCTGGTATGCCAGGTCGCGTGCCGTGGTCAAGGCCAGGGGGTGAGGGCTGGAGAGCCAGTAAGAGCTCCTGAGTCGCGACGCTCAGGAGCCCCCCTTTTAACGCACAAGCAGATCGTATGGGAGGAAAGGGAGCTCACGGTGCCGCCTGCTGTCATCCTCATGAGATCCCTGCAATCCAGCACACGGAGAAACGTAGCTTGCCATTGTGGTTACCGGTGTGTTGCCGGTTGCTTTGTGAGGACACGAAGGCACTGAGGCCCTGGTGAGGTGACGTGCGCGGGGCGTGTCGCGAGCCAGAGCTCGACCGCTCAGGTTTGTCGATGTTGCAGGGACGGCCCATGCACAAGCGCCATGCCGACGTGAGTAGCCCCCGCGGGGGAGAGAATCATGCAGGTAATAGTCACAGGTAGATTAGGCATGGGAAGAAAACTAGCTCAAGTAAATGTAGGAAAGATACATGCCACTGGATCAGGCCCGAGCGGCTTGGGGATGATGCAGCCTGAGGGGGCACCCCCAGCAGGGTAAGCTAAAGACATAAGAGAAAGGATACATGCCACAGGGACAGACCCAGGCGGCCTGGGAATAATGCTGCCCGAGGGGCGCTCCCAGCTAAACAAACTTGGAAAATGTCACCTGGTTCTGTTGATGAAGGAGAGTTGGGGCAGCTGAAGGTACACGGCGAAGGGTTTGCTCCTCATGAGCCACCGGGTCCTAAGCCTCGGGAGGCTCTGGGGGCCCAGGCGTTTCCTTGAGGGCCGTCTTGATCTCCGCCAGGACGGCGTGGTGCCTAGCCTCCCGAGCCACCAGGATGCTCCGCAGGTTGCGCTGATAGGCGGACGACATGCTCGGCAAGCCAAAAGGCACGCGAACGTAGCTGTAACACCCCGGATGTAACTTTCCATATTTGTAACTCCAACTCTTGCCATTTTCGGCTATGTGTTATGATATTCCTGCAAAAGTTTTATTTGATAGTGGTGCATCTATTTCTTTCATATCAAGACCTTTTGCATCCATGAACAATTTGCATACTGTCGATCTGCCTAAGCCGATAGCGGTTTCCTCTCTGGGCTTGTTCATGAATACCAAAATGATGGCTCCGGATGTTTCTATCAAGATGGGCAACTATAAATTTTTATCTTCTCCAATGGTTCTTGGCGACTCTGATATTGATCTAATTCTCGGGATGGACTGGCTTTCTAAGCACAAGGCTCAACTTGATTGTGCTGCCAGGGAAATTCAATTGACACACTCTTCTAAGGATGTGATCATCTATGCCGCTCGTGATGAGACCATTCGGTTATTTTCTCTCAATGAGAAGGGCGATCTAGACGCAATCTCTCAGATTCCAGGCGTTTGTGAGTACCAAGATGTCTTTCCAGAAGAGCTTCCGGGTATGCCTCCTCACCGGCCAGTCGAGTTCGTTATCGATCTTGAGCCTGGCACTGAACCCGTTTGCAAGCGTCCTTACAAGCTTGGACCCAAGGATCTGAAAGAATTGAAGAAACAGCTCGATGAACAAGAGCGTCTGGGTTTGATCAGACCGAGTTCATCTCCATGGGGTTGTGGTGTTCTTTTTGTCCAAAAGAAGGATGGCACGGACCGACTTTGTGTCGACTACCGTCCATTGAACAAGAAGACAATCAAGAACAAGTATCCACTTCCCAACATCAATGAGCTATTCGAGCAACTCAAGGGTGCTAAAGTATTCTCCAAGCTTGACCTTCGAATGGGTTATCATCAGATTCGCATTCGTGAAGAAGATATTCCCAAGACAGCATTCAGAACAAGCTTTGGTTCTTATGAATATACTGTCATGTCTTTCGGCCTTGTCAATGCTCCTCCAACATTTTCTCGAATGATGAACTTCATCTTCAACCCCTATACCAATGAATTCGTCCTGGTGTATCTCGATGATATCTTGGTCTCTTCCAAGAATAAGAAGGATCATGCCAAACATTTGCGATTGGTGCTCGACAAGCTCAGAGAGTATCAATTCTATGCGAAGTTTTCCAAATGTGAGTTTTGGCTTGATGAAGTTCTTTACCTTGGTCATATCATCTCTGCCAAGGGCAGCGCTATTAATCCCGAGAAGGTGTCCGCAATTGTGAATTGGGAACCTCCTCAGAATGTCAAGCAGCTCCGCAGTTTCCTTGGTCTTGCAAGCTATTGCCGAAGATTCGTTGAGAATTTCTCTAAGATCGCAAAGCCTCTTTCCAACCTCCTCCAGAAGCATGTCCAGTATGTCTGGACTCCTGAGTGTGACGTTGCTTTCAACACTCTCAAAGAGAAACTCGTCATAGCTCCTGTCTTAACTCCTCCTGACGAATCCAAGCCATTCGAAGTTTTCTGTGATGCTTCTGTTCAAGGTCTCGGTGCTGTGTTAATGCAAGAGAAGAAAGTTGTGGCCTATACCTCTCATCAGTTGAAGCCCAACGAAAAGAACTACCCCACTCACGATTTTGAGTTGGCGGCAGTTGTCCATGCATTAATAACATGGAGACATCTCTTGTTGGGAAGAAAAGTGGACATATTCACCGATCACAAGAGTCTCAAGTACATCTTCACTTAGCCCAATCTCAACCTCAGGCAAACTCGATGGGTCGAGATGATTCAAGAGTACAATCCGAGTATTGAATATACTCCAGGCAAGGCCAATGTCATTGCAGATGCTTTGAGCAGGAAGGCTTATTGCAACAGCTTAATTCTCAAGCCATTTCAACCGGATCTTCCGCAAACTGAATCTCTAAGTTGTTCCACAAGGCTTTCTTGCCAACCTCCTAGTCTCTCCTACTTTGGAAGATCAAATTCGTGAGGCACAACTCCTGGATACCATGGTGAAGAAGGTGAAACGTGGTATTGACAAGGGTCTTTCCAAATACAAGTGCTATTGCATTGATGACAGAGACACTTTATTCTTCGAGGACCGGATTGTGGTTCCTAAAGGTGATCTAAGGAAAGTTATTATGAACGAGGCACACAATTCTCTTCTTTCCATTCATCCTGGAAGTACGAAGATGTACCATGACCTCAAGCAGTCGTATTGGTGCACTCGAATGAAGCGAGAAATCGCTCAATTCGTGAACGAATGTGATGTCTGTCGAAGGGTGAAAGCAGAACACCAACGACCAGCTGGTCTCCTCCAACCTCTTGCTATTCCAGAATGGAAGTTTGATCATATCGAAATGGACTTCGTGACTGGGTTTCCAAAGTCCAAGCGCGGTAATGATGCTATCTTCGTTGTCATCGACAAGCTTACTAAAGTGGCTCATTTCCTTCCAATCAAAGAATCAATCACAACAGCTCAGTTGGCAGAGCTATACACCTCTAGGATTGTCTCCTTGCTCGGCATTCCACAAGTGATTTCTTCAGATCGTGGAAGCATCTTCACTTCTAAGTTCTGGGATTCTTTCCAGAAGGCCATGGGCAACAACATTCACTTCAGCACAGCTTTCCATCCTCAAACTAGTGGCCAAGTCGAGCGAGTCAATCAAATCCTTGAAGATATGCTCAGGGCTTGTGTCATTTCCTTTGGCATGAAGTGGGAAGATTGTCTTCCATATGCCGAGTTCTCCTACAACAACGGCTTCCAAGCGAGTTCGGGCAAGGCCCCATTCGAGATTCTCTATGGCAGAAAGTGCCGTACTCCTCTCAATTGGTCAGAGACTGGTGAACGCCAACTTCTTGGCAATGACTTAATCACAGAGGCTGAAGAAATGTGTAAAGTCATCCGTGAAAATCTCAAAGCCGCGCAATCGCGCCAGAAGAGTTACTATGATAGCAGGCACCGTGACTAGGCTTTTGAGATCGGAGAACATGTGTACCTCAGCGTCTCTCCAATGAAAAGCACTCGTCGCTTCGGTATCAAAGCGAAGCTTGCCCCTAGATATGTGGGTCCTTTCAAGATCATTGGCAAAAGAGGCGACCTCGCCTATCAACTTGAGCTTCCCTCCAACTTCGCGAATGTGCATGATGTGTTCCATGTGTCACAGCTTCACAAGTGCTTCAAGACTCCTGAACGCACCATCAACTTCGAAGAGATTGACCTCCAAGAAGATCTGTCTTATCATGAGCACCCTGTTGAGGATATAAACCTTAGAGTCACCCGCCCGGAGGGGCCGGGTTACTCATAATGGTCATCGCCTGAAGCCCGGTGCCAAGCTTGAAGACGGTGGGCCAAAGATGGGCTTAAGACCCGGATATGGCTTAAGGCCCGTAGTTACAACCGCCATTATGATAGAACTTGTAGTGTAAGGAAAGAATAGTTGAGAGTCCGAGCCGGACACTCTTATGAGCCGGCCGGGACTCTGAGAGCTGCGAGGCGTCAACCTCTCTATATAAAGGGACGACCCGGCGGCGGTTTAGGGACAAGGAAGATCTCGTCGAGAGCCAGGCATAGCAATTAAGCTCCCTGGTCATCGAAACCCTAATCAATACCACCTCAACTGGACGTAGGCTTTTACCTTCACCGTAAGGGGCCGAACCAATATAACCCTCGTGTTTCTTGTCCCGTTTAACCCATTCAAGCTTCCTAGCTGCGATGGCTCCACGACTAAGTCCTAGCTCGAGGACATCTGCCGTGACAATTCCACGACAGTTGGCGCCCACCGTGGGGCCCGCGCATGGTGGATTTGAGTTCTTGAAGGGCAGCTTCGAAGGGCTCAAGGGATACGCTGTGGGCCGGATGACCAAGAGTCATCGCGGCAAGCTTTACATCGACGATGCAACCTAGGGCCCCGACGCTGGCTCAATTGAGTACGGGTACCGGGTCCCCTTCGGCGGAATTCATGTCTTCATTGGCAAGACTGGTGAGCCGGGCCCTGAGCCGGATCTCGGCGCCGATCTCATTGAGACGGCTCAGCGTGCACGACCCGCCCGGGCCCTACCTGCCTTGAAGCATGCTTTTGTGGGATGTATCCATGAAGGACTCTCTGTAGGGTCTGGATCTGGTGACGAGACGGCCGCCGGCTCTGATGGCGAGTCGTCCACAGATGAGTCAAACTCGTTGTATCAACTTCAAGATGGCAGGCTCAGGGGCTGTTCCGATGGTGATAGTATTCCAGACCCCTTTGAGCCACCGACCCGGGTTGGAATCTTCATGGCCGGTGCCCAGCCCGTTCAAAATCCCGCCGCCGGGTCAGGAAATCCGGTACCTTCGCCGGCTCAGGTGCTGATGGATCTCACGGACAAGATGACGGCCCTGTTGACCGCCACGGTTGACCCGGCGGATCAAGCTCAGCATGACGCAGAGGTGGCGCAATTAAGGTTAGATCTAGTGAAAGCCAAGGAGGATCTGGCAGCGGAAGGGATCAGGATGGCTACGGAGAGGGCGGCTCTCGACGCCCAGACTCGGCTGATTCAGGCGCAGTCCTTCCGGCTCACGATGGATCAGAACGCGTGCAATGAGGTCATGAGAAGGAGGCATCAAAAGGCCCAATCTCGACTCCCTCCGGTCTACGATCCTCGAAACCTCTTCAACACGCCAGGTGCAGCGTCTAGTAACCCGCCGGGGGTCATAGTGCCCGGGTCTGGGACCCCTGTTTAGCCACAAGTGATGGGGCCTCCCCGAGTGAACCCTGCCCCGCCTCAGTATGTGCCAATACCACCGGGTCATTATGCTAACCCGCTAGAGAACATGGTCGCCGCAGCAGCACGGCTGGCGGCTCTCCCAATTGATGGCGACTCTCCAACGGCCGTTGAAACCCGCCGGGTCAGAGAACTCCTTCAGACAGCGCTAGCGCAGCAAGAGGCGTACTCTTACAGCCGGGACAGGATGCACTCAACCCCTCGTCCAGGCCAGAGCCCGAGTTATAGCAGACACATGGTCTCAGCGACCGGCTCAAGTAATGTCCGACGCCATGACCCGCCCCCTGGTCATGGCCTGGCTCATAACGGAGCCTTTCACGCAACAGACCAAGACAGAGCACGGCAAGAGGCGGAGCAGGTGCCTCAGTTGACGGCTTACCAAACACCCCCGGCTTATCCGACGACTTCCGTCGACGTGGGTATCCCTACAAGGACTGGAGGTGTCCCTTGTTTAGTGCCGGCTCTCCGTAATGAACGTCTACCCAAGGACTTCAAAGGGCCTAGGAAGGTGCCTAATTACACGGCTGATTTGCATCCCGGAGCCTGGATCGAGAGTTACGAGATGGCCATGGAATTACTGGAGGTCAGTGAGGCGGCGATGGCCAAGTACTTCACCATGATGTTAGATGGGACTGCCCGCACTTGGTTGAAGGGGCTGCCACCGAATTCCATCGGGTCTTGGGCGGAGCTGAAAGCCCGGTTCATCCAAAATTTCAAGGATACCTGTAGGCAGTCTATGTCAATTGTGGATTTGACTAACTGTAAACAGCAGGAGGGTGAGTCTACGACACATTGGGTTCGCTGGGTCAAGGAGATAATACATTCATCTGATAAGATGGATGCCGGCTCTGCAGTTTTAATGTTGGAACAGAATTGTCGCTTCCTGCCCCTGAAGATGAAACTCGGGCGGCTCAAGCGTGATTGTAATGATATGGGTACGCTGATGGCGGCTCTCGTCAAGTATGCCGACTCTGATAGTAGCAAGGACCCCACTTCGGATGATGAAAGGACAGGGAAGGGAAAGAAGAACGGCAATGGCAAGGGTCCTCAGCATAACCCGGGGAACCAAGGAGGTGGCAAGCGTAAGGCCGACGGCAGCCTAGAGTTCGTGGCCAACGCCAGCTCACAGGGTAATAACCAGCGACGCAAGGGGAGGCCACCTCCCCGAGCCAGCGGGTCAGGCCCGACGCTGGAGCAGCTGTTGAATGAGCCTTGTCTAAGGCATGGCTCTAGGGAGAAGCCAGCTACTCATTTATGGAAGGATTGCACGATCATGAATGCCTTTAAAAATTCCAATGCCTTTAATGGCAACAATGGCCCGGGCGGCGGCTCAGGCGTTGGCGGTTTTCATGGCCCGGGCGGCGGCTCAAATTCTAATCCACAGAACGGTCAAGGGGGCTTTAATCAGCAGTGTGGCCAGGGTCATCAACAGCAGCAGGGGGTTATCAGACCAATCCAAAGCAGCTTAACGGTGGACAGTATCACGTATTTACCACCAGTCTGTGTAAGCGAGATCAGAAGCTTCATAAGAGGGTTGTGAATGCTGTTGAGCCGGCGGTTCCACGTTATTTAAGATGGTCTGAGCAGCCTGTCATGTGGAGTAGGGAGGATCACCCTCCCCGGGTTGATAACCCGGGTCACTTGGCCTTCGTGGTGGCTCCTCAGGTGGGAGGATATAAGTTCACTAAGGTGCTCATGGATGGGGGTAGCAGTATCAACATCCTCTATTATGAGACTTCCCGTCGTATGGGGTTGATTGATAAGAACCTCAGCTAGTCAAACACTATTTTCCATGGTGTGGTGCCTGGTAAGTCGGCTTATCCAGTGGGCAAGATCGAGTTGGAAGTGGCCTTTGGAGACGAGTACAACTACAGGGTGGAAAATTGACCTTTGAGGTGGTCAAGATAAGAAGTCTGTACCATGCCATATTTGGGCGGCCGGCTTACGCCAAGTACATGGCACGGCCGTGTTATGTGTATTTACAGCTCAAGATGCAGGGTCACAATGGGACAATTACGGTTCACGGGAGCCGGAAGGTGGCCTTGGAGTGTGAGGAAGGCGATGCAGCTTATGCAGAGTCTGTTTGTGCAACAGAGGAGTTGAAATTTTACAAGGACAATGTTGACCCAACAGATATGACCTCTCTGAAGAAGCCAACTACGGAGCATGAGCCGACAAAGAAATTTAAGTCGGCTGATGAGACTAAACTTGTTGATTTCGTTCCAGGTGATTCATCTCAGCAGTTTAGCATCACTGCCAATCTGGATCCAAAATAGGAAAGCGCGCTCATCGAGTTCATCCGTGAGAATAGGGAATTTTATGCATGGAAACCTTCTGACATGCCAGGTGTACCTAGAGAACTCGCTGAGCACACTCTCAATGTTGATCCGAAATTTAAGCCGGTCAGACAATTCCTTCGGCAGTTTAATGAAGAGAGGCGGAAAGCCATTGGTGAAGAGGTGGCCCGGCTCTTGGCGGCCGGGTTTATTGTTGAAGTCTTTCACCCAGAGTGGTTAGCTAACCCGGTGCTCGTACTCAAGAGGAATGGCACCTGGCGGATGTGTGTGGACTACACGGACTTAAACAAGGCATGTCCAGCTGATCCTTTTGCTCTTCCCCGTATTGATCAAATCATTGATGCTACGGCGGGTTGCGAGCGCTTAAGTTTCTTGGATGCTTATTCTGGATACCATCAGATTAAAATGGCAGTTAAGGACCAGGAGAAGACGGCGTTCATCACTCCCTTTGGAGCCTTCTGCTATGTGTCTATGCCTTTTGGACTCAAGAGTGCACAGGCGACTTATCAGCGTTGCGTGCAGAACTGTCTTCACAACCAGATTGGGCCCAATGTTCATGCCTATGTGCATGATATTGTGGTTAAGTCCAGGGAGAAGGAAACCTTGATAGAGGACCTGAGGGAAACCTTTGATAATCTCCGGGTCTACAAGATGATGCTTAACCCGGCCAAGTGTGTTTTTGGTGTTCCTGCAGGCAAGCTCTTGGGTTTTCTGGTTTCTAACAGAGGCATTGAAGCTAACCCGGAGAAGATCAAGGCCATCACCTCTCTGGCTAAGCCGGCGTGTATCAACGACGTCCAGCGCCTGGCGGGTCGTATCGCTGCTTTAAGCTGGTTTATAAGCCGTTTGGGTGAGAAGGCCATGCCATTGTACCAGTTGATGAAGAAAACTGATGACTTTGTCTGGAATGATGCCGCTAATACTGCCTTTGAGGATTTGAAGAGGCAGCTGGCTGAGCCCCCAGTCCTTGCTGCTCCGGTCGACAAGGAGCCTTTATTGCTGTACGTAGCTGCTAACACGCGGGCCGTCAGCATGGCTGTGGTGATGGAGCGCAAGGAAGAGGGTAAGGAGCATCCGGTTCAACGGCCGGTTTATTACGTCAGTGAAGTGCTCATTGAGTCCAAGCAGCGGTACCCACATTGGCAGAAGCTTGTTTATGGTGTGTTCATGGCGAGCCGGAAGCTTAAGCATTATTTCCAGGGTCACCCTATCACTGTGGTCAGTTCTGCTCCCCTTGGAGATATCATCCAAAACAGAGAAGCCACAGGAAGAGTGGCTAAGTGGGCTATAGAGCTCGGGCCTCATGGTCTGAAATATGTACCACACACTGCTATTAAATCTCAAGCCTTGGTGGATTTCATCAACGATTGGACAGAGCTACAAGTGCCCGAAGAAAAGCCGGATAATACATATTGGACTATTCACTTCGATGGGTCCAGGCAGTTGGAGGGCTCGGGGGCTGGAGTTGTATTGGCTTCCCCTAAAGGTGACAAATTCCATTACGTGCTACGGTTGATGTTTCCTTGCACTAACAATGCGGCTGAGTACGAGGCCTTGCTCCATGGTCTTCGGATGGCTAAGGAGATGAGCTTGAGCCGGGTAAGGTGCTTCGGCGACTCAGACTTAGTGGCTCAACAAGCATCAGGCAAGTGGGATTCCAAGGACCCTCTCATGGCGGTTTATCGCCGTGACGTTGATCCCATTGCTGGGCACTTTCAGGGGTACCAAGTAGAGCACATTGATCGCAGGAAGAACGAGGCGGCTGATGCTTTAAGCCGGCTGGGTTCTCAGCGAAAATCGGTGCCACCTAGTACTTTCCTGGATGTCTTGCATAACCCTTCTGTTAAGTTACCTACAGAGGAAGACTTGGCTGTCCCTGACCCGGAGGCACAATTGGTGGCGGCTCTCCACATCATCCTGGACTGGACAGTGCCCTATCTAGCTTACATGACCCGGGAAGATTTGCCTGAGGATGAAACTTTGGCCAGACAAATAACCCGGCGGTCTAAGTCAATGGTTGTTATCAATGGTGAGTTGCATCACCGCAGTGTTACGGGAGCGTTCCAGCGTTGTGTCTCCCCTGAGGAAGGTCAAGAGATCTTGCATGAGATTCATGAAGGGGATTGTGGCCATCATGCCGGCTCAAAATCCCTTGTGGCTAAGGATTTTTGTCATGGTTTTTATTGGCTGACGGCTCATGCTGATGCGGAGGACTTGGTCAGTAATTGTGATGGTTGCCGGAGGTTCTCGCGACGGGCTCATGTGCCGGCTCAGGAGCTGAGGATGATACCGATCACTTGGCCATTTGCGGTCTGGGGGCTTGATATGGTTGGGCCTTTTAAAAGGTCCAAGGATAAGAAGACCCACCTCTTGGTGGCAGTTGACAAATTCACAAAGTGGGTTGAAGCAGAGCCAGTTAGCAAGTGTGATGTAGCCACGGCGGTTCAGTTCATGAAAAGGGTGATATTTCGCTTTGGTTTTCCACACAGCATTATAACTGACAATGGTACCAATCTGTCCAAGGGCGCCATGGAGGAGTTTTGTCAACGAGAGCATATTCGACTTGATGTTTCATCAGTGGCTCACCCTCAATCCAATGGTCAAGCTGAGCGAGCTAATCAGGAGATTCTGAAAGGCATCAAGCCCCAGCTTTTGGTCCCTTTGCAACGGACGCCGGGTTGTTGGGTGGAGGAGTTACCCTCCGTGTTATGGAGCATCAATACTACTCCTAACAGGTCTACGGGTTTCACGCCTTTCTTCATGGTTTATGGAGCAGAAGCAGTCCTCCCCAGTGACATCCGTCATGACTCGCCTCGAGTGGCGGCTTATGTTGAGGCAGATAATGAACAGGCGCGCCAAGATGCTCTTGACTTGTTGGACGAACAGCGTGATGTGGCAGCAGCTCGATCGGCGATTTACCAACAAGACCTGCGCCGTTATCACAGTCGCCGGCTCAAGTCCCGGGTCTTCCAGGAAGGTGATCTGGTGCTCTGGCTCATCCAAGATCAAACAGATGCGCACAAGCTATCCCCGCCTTGGGAAGGACCCTTTGTGGTCAGCAAGAACTTGCACAACGGGTCGTATTACCTCATTGACATTCGGGAGCACAAAGATTCACGCAAGTCGGAGGAGGAGACCCGTCGGCCGTGGAACATAGCTCAGCTTCAGCCTTATTACACTTGAGCCGCCGGCTCTCGTAATGTACATATTTCTATAAGCCATGTATATATTATGATAAGCAATAAAGCAGGACCTCTGTCCTTTTTTTCTCCTCCAAAGGTAAATGTGTTGTTTCCATTACAAGATCACATGGTAACTTGGAGGTGGATCCGGCTTATGATCGTATTCGAATCTAGCCGTACGCAACAAAGTCACTTGGGGGCTTCCTGTTCAAACATAGGTCATATTCGAACCAAAGAGAACATAGCTGTCGATACCCATTTGATTGGCAAAGTGCCGAGCTCATTGGGGAGTTTTCTTTGATCATATTTGAATCATGGCTCAACCCCCTTTGGGAATCGACGTGGATCGTATTCGAATCAGCGTCGTTAAACAACTCTCAAGGTCATTTGGAGGCTTCCTGTTCAAACATGGGTCGTATTCAAACCAAAGAGAACATAGCTGTCGGTACCCTCTTGATCGGCATCGCCAAACCCACTGGGAGCTATATGATTGCATTCGAATCTTAGCTTAAACCCCTTTGGGACGGGTCTCTGGTCGTATTCGAACCGGAAGCCCCTGAGTTTTTGATTTTCTGATTTACAACAAGTTTTCCTGGTTGTATCAACTGTGTACACGGCGGTTCTTGTTCCGCCGGCTTAACTTTTGATTCACAGTGCTAGTCGCACACAATCAGCATTATCAAGACTGGTAAACCGGAGTTGAGGTACCAACCTTATTATCCGGGTTCTATAAACCGGAAGTGTACTTGAAGGCCTGTAAGTATGTTATTACGGTTATATCAAGGACATAATTGAGGACCAGTCTTTCGTGACTTAGATTCATATTCCGGGTTATATGTATGAGACTATGATTCTCAGTGCGGTAAGCCGCCTAGAGATTTGTGATTTGTTTTTCTATGCAGGATAGTTAAAGACAACTATTTGAGCTTAAGGAAAATGAATGACCAATTATGACCCGGAGGAATATAAGGAAGCAGCTTCATTGGAATTAAGCATTCAGCACGTGCACGATGGCACGACAAAGTTTAAATGTTGGTCCTATTCTATTACAAGACTCCCCGAGTCCAAAAGGGTGAAGCATTGTTTAATAAACCGCCTAAAGAGTCAAGATGCTTGCCGGGTCAAAGCTTCCGGCTCATCCCTCTCCGCTCCTCCGGCTGTTCCCAAGACCTGGAAGGTTGACGATTTCTAGTCAATGCCGCTCAAAGCTTCAAATTGAGCTTCCTCGTCAATTAACCCGGCCGGGTTAATTTCCGGGGCAAAGGTGTGCTTACGAGTCGGCGGGACTAAGCTGATGGCTTCATAATGCGGAGTGGGGATCCTCTGATTGTCTGCATCGTAGCCCGGCTGGTACTTGGTTAGATCAGTGTCATTCCCAATCAGGGTGGCCACCGGGCGCACGATCTTCACACAGGCAGCAAAGTCCTTTTGGTCGAAAGGGGTGCCGTCTTCCTTCAAGCTGGGGTAACCAAGGGCAATGTCCGCCGGGTCTAGCTCTGGAAGGAAAGCCTTGGCCCAGCTCAGAGCAGCTATGGCTCCGGCTCTTGCAGAGGCCCGTCGCAGCTCTTGGACACGCTGAGGAAGCACGGCAAGCCGGCGAAGTACTTCAGCCAGATGAGTCGGAACCTCATTGGATAGGGCCACCATAGCCAAAGTGCGCTGTGACCCGGTGTAGAGTTGTTCCACCAGGGTGTACACGGCCTTCAGCTTGGTCAGCATGTTCTGATTGAGGTTGATGCTTCTGGGACCTGTTTAAACAAAGTAAGATAAGACGTTGTCAATGATGGAGTTATGAGACCTAAAGGCTGTAAACTCGCTCAAAGCCGGCAGAAGGACTTACCGAAGATTGCGGCGACCATCTGTGAAACATGGCGTTTTAAGCCGGAGAGTTCGGCGGTTCTCTCCGACAGAGTCTTCTCCGCCTGTTCGGCCCGGCTTACAAGAGCAGCCTTTTCTTCGGCCCAAGTCTTCCTTTCAGCTTCAAATTTTTTCTTCAGCATCTCTTGAGCCGCAATGCTGGATTCAAATTTAGCGTTGGCCTTCCGAGTCTTAGTTTCCTGAGTCTTCAGGCGGCTCTTCAGATCAGAGATATCAGCCTCAAGCTTCTTGCAAGCAGCCTGCACAATTTCCGGGTTTTAGTATGAGCATTTATTATGCAATTTTAAAGTCCCAAGCACTTTCCAAGCAAAGACACTTGGCACTTGGGGGCTAATGCATGTTGAAAGTTTCTGTCTACAAAATTACCGGTTCATGAGAATAAGTCGGAACTTAAGTCTACAACATATTCTATCATAAGTAGTAGGCTTGGGGGCTAGAGTATGGTAAAGATAACTATGCGGTAAGCAATAGAGTGGTACCTCAGACTTCTGCTGTATCTGATTCACCATGTCGATCTCCAAATCCCGGCTCTTGTGCACCTGACTGACATAGCCGGAGATGATCTCTCCGATGCTCAAGTTAGCATAATTGGTGAGGTCCAGATTGGCCCGGCGGCGCTCTAGCAACTCTTCCTTGGCGGAGCACTTGGCCAGCACAGTGGGTTTCCCCGGCTCAACAAACTCCGTCCGGGTGATCACCACGTCCGGGTCATCGGCCGGTTGAGCCGGGCCGGAGGTCTCCAGATTAGCAGAAGTCTTTGCGATTGGATTGTCGGTTGGAGCGGTGGCTTCAGGAGCAGAGGCAACTGGCGGCTCTTGGGCTGAAACCTCCGGCTCAGTTACGACCGGCTCTTCGACCGGCTTATTCTTCTTTGCTCTTTTACTGAGCTTTGCTTGAGCGCTGAAAGGACAAAAAGTTAGTACAAAGGTATGAGTAAAGATAAGCACAGCAAGAGATGATCATCATTACCCGGGTACGGTCTTGAAAGCCGGCAGGTTCGATTGCATAGAGTCGCCGAAGGAGGGTGAAGTTTCCTGATAATTCGAGTCAGAAGAATTGAGCGGTTGACGTATAACACCCGCCAAAGGATGAAAAGGATATAAGTTGGAGATAACCTCGGTCCGGCGTTTCCTTGATGCCTCAGGTAAGCCGGAGGAGAGGTCAGCATCCTTGTTGGTCCGGGTGTGCCGCCGGCTCTCATGAATCTGTTGCTTCAAAAGAAATTGAGGATCTTGATAAGCTAAAGGATGTGAAAATCTTACTTGCCGAGTTACTCTTCGGACTTTCAGCCTTGGCAAGGGCTCCGAGTCGGAGGAAAGTGTCATTACCTCTTCAATCACCGGGTTACTTGCTCTGGTGTCATCCTGCTGATGAACAGTATTGATAAGGTGGACATAAATAAACAAGAAATACAGCAAGAGCGTACAAGTTCAGGGGTTACCTCTGACTCGGAGCTGTCGCTTAGTTGAAACAGCTCTGAAGCAGTAGGCCTGCTTCCCTTCTTGCGGGGAGCGGCTCTCCTGGCGGCTTTCTTAGCCTTCCTGGCCTTCTTGGCCGCCTCATGGTCATACTTGACCTTCCAGAATTTATCATCAGCCTGAAAAATACAATGAAGACTTTTTAAGGTTCAGATGAAAACTATCTAAGGAGAAAATAAGATGTTCAGATCAGCGGTTTACCGCTGGGGCCGGGTTGGTCTTGCAGAAGGGGCTTAAGCCGGTCCTCCCGCAGTCTGCCAAGCTCTCATTCAAGAGGGCCTTGGTCATGTCTTCAGCAACGTCTTCAGGAAGATCATTGCGGCTGTGTCGCAGGGGGTCATCTTTCTGGCCCGTGTACTCACACATTAAGCCGGGGCGGCGGCTCAAGGGGATCACCCGCCACGAGATCCAGACCCCGACTAGATCAGTGCCATTAAGGCCATTTCCCAGGAGAGCCTTGATTTGGTTGATGGTGGGGATCAGAGGTTGGCGCTCTGCCTGAGATAGCTTGTCTGACAGAGGGTGAGTTGGTTCCAGACGCGAGGGACGAAAGCCGGGCAGCGGGCTCTCGTCAGCCGGCGAAGTGTCCTGATAGTAGAACCACGTCTGGTTCCAGTCCTTTGGGTGGCTTGGTGGCTCGGCGTAAGGAAAAAGGCAGTCTCTCCGGCGTTGAATGGAGATTCCACCAAGTTGCAGGCTCGGTCCGTTGGCGCACTCATTCTGGCGGTTCAAGTAGAATAGCTCTCTAAAGAGCAGAAGGCTGGGCTCTTCTCCAAGGTAGACTTCGCAGAATACATGGAAGTTGCATATGTTTGACACGGAATTGGGTCCTATGTCTTGTGGCCGCAGATCAAAGAAATTCAGCACATCTCTAAAGAACTTTGAGCCGGGCGATGCGAAGCCCCGGCTCATGTGATCCGCGAATATTACCACCTCCCCGTCCCTTGGCTGTGGTCTCTCCTCTGACGGGTCAGGGGCGCGGTAAGACATGACATCCTTCTTGGGCAGGTAACCCGTTTTCACAAAGTCTGCTAAGGTTTCGTCAGTGACGTTGGACCTCATCCAGTTGCACGTGATGGGTGCTTTGGGAGCTTTGGGAGGCATGGTGAGAGTTGGAAGCCTATGATAAAAGGAAATGTCTGGTTTAATTATAAGCCGGAGGAAATTTACAGTTCAATGTTTAAAGTGGCGGCTTATGAAAGGGGCCTAATGACATATAGCTAAATGCATCGGGTTATCTAAGCCGCTGGAGGTATTGAGAGTAATTCAATTGTCTACAGCTTTATCATAAATGAGCCAGAGAATTTTACGGCGCGTGGCTTCTTTGAGACGGAAATGTAAGCCGCCATAGCTCAGCAGATGCAGTTTTTTACTAAGTGTGGTGAAAACAAGTTCCACAGATCACAGTGAATATTTTGGATCAAAATGATGGACTAAAAGGAAAAGTTTCTAGACCTAAAAACAGAGGCAGAAGAAGTTCATAAGTTCGAACGGAGCCTTTATGCAATGAGAAGGGATCTATGTACATTGGAAACGGGTGTGAAACAACTACCGCAACAGTTCTATAGTCTAAAAGATCAAGAAAGGTGGTAAAAATGAAATTTACCAAGAACTCGCAAGGAATGGTGACGAACACGGGAAGAACAGCAAGAACCCTAACGCGAATCTATTCTACGGAGCAACAAGGACTTACAGGTACTGGGGAGTTGCGGAGGTCGCCGCCGGTTATCTGGTCATGTCAGGTTGATGCAGCGGCCTGAGTCGGTGAAGACAGGAAGACCCGCGGCGGCGGCGGTGGTGGAGCTCGAACGCAGCACAGTGGCGAGAGGAAGAAGATGGAGGTGGCGAGGTGACTGGAGGCTCATTGGGCCGGGCTATTTATAAGGGCAAGCTCATAAGTGGGCGCGAGAAACGAGGAGGCCACGGCGCGGTTATCTCACCATAAAAACGCCTCGATTTTCGGGACGGCAGTTAAAGATAAGATCCGTTGCGGATATGGTGGAGTAAAAAATGGACTTAATGGAAGATGACGTCACGACGGGTTACCCGGAATCCAGAAGATGAGTCACGCCGGGTTATAGCTTTCACACAATGATAAGCCGGAAGATTTTCTATCGAAAGGATTGAAGATTGACATGAGCCGGCTCAAATCAATCTGGGGCCTAATGTTGAGGATATAAACCTTAGAGTCACCCGCCCGGAGGGGCCGGGTTACTCATAATGGTCATCGCCTGAAGCCCGGTGCCAAGCTTGAAGACGGTGGGCCAAAGATGGGCTTAAGACCCGGATATGGCTTAAGGCCCGTAGTTACAACCGCCATTATGATAGAACTTGTAGTGTAAGGCAAGAATAGTTGAGAGTCCGAGCCGGACACTCTTATGAGCCGGCCGGGACTCTGAGAGCTGCGGGGCGTCAACCTCCCTATATAAAGGGACGACCCGGCGGCGGTTTAGGGACAAGGAAGATCTCGTCGAGAGCCAGGCATAGCAATTAAGCTCCCTGGTCATCGAAACCCTAATCAATACCACCTCAACTTGACGTAGGCTTTTACCTTCACCGTAAGGGGCCGAACCAGTATAACCCTCGTGTTCCTTGTCCCGTTTAACCCCTTCAAGCTTCCTAGCTGCGATACTTCCACGACTAAGTCCTAGCTCGAGGACATCTGCCGTGACAATTCCACGACACACCCCGTTGCTATTCTTGAAGAAACTGAGCGCAAGATTCGCAACAAGTCAATCAAATTCCTGAAAGTGAAGTGGTCGCACCATTTCGACCGAGAAGCCACCTGGGAACGCGAGGACCACCTCCGTTCCGAATATCCGGAGTTCTTTCAGTCCTAGATCTCGGGACGAGATCCTCTCGTAGTGGTGGAGTGTTGTAACACCCCGGATGTAACTTTCCATATTTGTAACTCCAACTCTTGCCATTTTCGGCTATGTGTTATGATATTCCCTCCGTGGTTGGGTTTCGTCTTCATTTTGCATTTTGTTCATGTCATGCATCTCATATCATGTCATCATGTGCATCTCATTTGCATACGTGTTCGTCTCATGCGTCCGAGCATTTTCCCCGTTGTCTGTTTTGCAATCCAGCACTCCCACATGCACCGGCGCACCCCTCTTGTCTCTTTTCGTGAGCGTGTGTTAAACGTTCTCGGAATGGACCGAGGTTTGCCAAGTGGCCTTGGTACACCACCGGTAGACTATCTGTCAAGTTTCGTTCCATTTGGAGGTCGTTTGATACTCCAACGGTTAACTGGGTAACCGCAAAGGCCTTTAGTGTGTTGCAGCCAAACACCCCTCCAAACAGCCCAATAACCCATCGAAGCCCCCTCCATGCTCTCGGTCGTTCGATCACGATCGTGTGGGCAAAAACCGCACTCCATTTGGAGTCTCCTAGCTCCCTCTCGCTATAAATATGTGCACCCTCCTCCAAATCCGGGTCCCGAAACCCTAGCCCGCTCCCTCTCCGCCGCCGGACACGTCCGGTCCGCGCCGGACGAACCCGCCGCCGCGCCTGCACCAGTCAGGCAGCGCCACATGGCGCGCGGCCGTCTCCCCCGCCGAAGCCCGCC